>NC_091335.1:31345361-31437861 GCF_038502225.1 Cherax quadricarinatus
AGAGGGGGAGGAGGGGTTGCTGTGCTCGAAAAAAACCGATGGAAATTCGAGAAAATGGGAGGCATAGACGAGACAGGAGAAAGGGACTACATAGTAGGTACACTTCAGTCTGGGGAGCACAAAGTGGTCATTGCAGTGATGTATAATCCACCACAGAACTGCCGGAGGCCAAGAGAGGAATATGAAGAGAGCAACAGAGCAATGGTGGACACACTTGCTGAGGAGGCAAGAAGTGCTCACTCCAGCAGAGCAAAGTTGCTGGTTATGGGGGATTTCAACCACAGGGAGATTGACTGGGAAAACCTGGAGCCACATGGGGGTCCCGAAACATGGAGAGCCAAGATGTTGGATGTGGTGCTGGAAAACCTCATGCACCAACATGTTAAGGACACCACGAGAGTGAGAGGGGAGGATGAACCAGAAAGATTGGACCTTGTGTTCACCCTGGACAGTTCAGACATTGAGGACATCACGTATGAGAGTACCCTAGGAGCTAGTGACCACGTGGTTCTGTGCTTTGAATACATAGTAGAGTTGCAAGTGGAGAGAGTAACATGATTTGAATGGGAAAAGCCAGACTATAAAAGAGGGGACTACATAGAGTTGAGGAACTTCCTGCAAGAGGTTCAGTGGGACAGATAACTGGCAGGAAAGCCAGTAAATGAAATGATGGAATATGTAACAACAAAATGCAAGGAGGCAGTGGAAAGATTTATTCCCATGGACAACAGAAACAATGGGAAGACCAGAACGAGCCCCTGGTTTACCCGACGGTGTAAGGAGGCAAAAACAAAGTGCAACAGAAAATGGAAAAAGTACAGAAGGCAGAGAACACATGAAAATAGTGAGATCAGTCGCAGAGCCAGGAACGAGTATGCACAGGTAAGGAGGGAGGCCCAGCAACAGTATGAAAATAACATAGCATCGAAAATCAAGACTGATCAGAAACTGTTGAATAGCCACATCAGGAGGAAGACAACAGTCAAAGACCAGGTGATCAGACTGAGGACAGAAGGTGGAGAACTCACAAGAAATGATCAGGAGGTATGTGAGGAGCTAAACAGGAGATTTAAGGAAGTTTTTACAGTAGAGACAGGAAGGACTCTGGGAAGACAGCACAGAAGGGAACATCAAGAGGGAATATACCAACAAGTGTTGGATGACATACGAACAACAGAGGAGGAGGTGCAGAAGCTGCTAAGTGACCTTGATACCTCAAAGGCGATGGGACCGGATAACATCTCCCCATGGGTCCTTAGAGAAGGAGCAGAGATGCTGTGCGTGCCCCTAACCACAATCTTCAACACATTCCTTGAAACTGGGCAACTACCTGAGAAATGGAAGACAGTTAATGTAGTCCCCATATTTAAGAAAGGAAACAGAAATGAGGCACTAAACTACAGACCTGTGTCTCTGACATGTATTGTGTGCAAAGTCATGGAGAAGATTATCAGGAGGAGAGTGGTGGAACACCTGGAATGGAACAAGATTATGAATGAAAACCAGCATGGGTTCATGGAAGGCAAATCCTGTGTCACAAGCCTTCTGGAGTTTTATGACAAGGCAACAGAAGTAAGACACGAGAGAGAGGGGTAGGTTGATTGCGTTTTCCTAGACTGCAGGAAGGCCTTTGACACAGTTCACCACAAGAGATAAGTGCAGAAGCTGGAGGATCAGGCGCATATAACAGGGAGGGCACTGTAATGGATCAGGGAATACCTGACAGGGAGGCAACAAAGAGTCATTGTACGTGAAGAGGTATCACAGTGGGCGCCTGTGACTAGCGGGGTCCCACAGGGGTCAGTTCTAGGACCAGTGCTATTTTTCATATATGCGAACGACGTGATGGAAGGAATAGACTCTGAAGTGTCCCTATTCGAAGCTGATGTGAAGCTGATGAGAAGAATTAAATCGGATGAGGATGAGGCAGGACTGCAAAGAGACCTGGACAGGCTGGACATGTGGTCCAGAAACTGGCTTCTCGAATTCAACCTTGCCAATTGCAAAGTCACGAAGATTGGGGAGGGGCAAAGAAGACCGCAGACAGATTATAGGCTAGGTGGACAAAGACTACAGACCTCACTCAGGGAGAAAGACCTTGGGGTGACCATAACACCGAGCACGTCACTGGAGGCACACATCAACCAAATAACTGCTGCAGCATACGGGCACCTGGCAAACCTGAGAATAGCGTTCCGATACCTTAATAAGGAATCGTTCAAGCCACTGTACACTGTGTATGTTAGGCCCATACTGGAGTATACAGCACCAGTCTGGAACCCACACCTGGTCAAGCATGTCAAAAAGTTAGAGAAAGTACAAAGGTTTGCAACAAGGCTAGTCCCAGAGCTCAGGGGAATGTCGTACGAGGAAAGGTTGAGAGAAATCGGACTGACGACACTGGAGGACAGAAGGGTCAGGGGAGACATAATAACGACATACAAGATACTGCGGGGAATAGACAGGGTGGACAGAGATAGGATGTTCCAGAGAGGGGACACAGAAACAAGGGGTCACAACTGGAAGCTGAAGACTCAGACGAGTCACAGGGACGTTACGAAGTATTTCTTCAGTCATAGAGTCGTCAGGAAGTGGAATAGCCTAGCAAGTGAAGTAGTAGAGGCAGGAACCATACATAGTTTTAAGAAGAGGTATGACAAAGCTCAGGAAGCAGAGAGGGAGAGGACCTAGTAGCGATCAGTGAAGAGGCGGGGCCAGGAGCTGAGTATCGACCCCTGCAACCACAATTAGGTGATTACACACACACACACACACACACACACACACACACTCGACCCCTGCAACCTCAACTAGGTGAGTACACACACACACACACACACAAAATACTGAGAGGAATTGACAAGGTGGACAAAGACAGGATGTTCCAGAGATTGGACACAGTAGCAAGGGGACACAGTTGGAAGCTGAAGACACAGATGAATCACAGGGATGTTAGGAAGTATTTCTTCAGCCACAGAGTAGTCAGTAAGTGGAATAGTTTGGGAAGCGATGTAGTGGAGGCAGGATCCATACATAGCTTTAAGCAGAGGTATGATAAAGCTCACGGCTCAGGGAGAGTGACCTAGTAGCGATCAGTGAAGAGGCGGGGCCAGGAGCTCGGACTCGACCCCCGCAACCTCAACTAGGTGAGTACAACTAGGTGAGTACACACACACACACACACATACACATACACACACACACACACACACACACACACACACACACTCACACACACACGTTGCCAGGAGCCGAATACTTGACAGAAAAAAAAAAAAAAACACTTGGGTGAATATATACTTGATCACAATCATTATAAACTTGTATGAGAAGCTAAGAACCATAGATGAGACATCACCGCCATAACATTGTTGTTGTAATTATGAGTAGTTACTGTAACTACATTGTTGTTGTAATTATGAGTAGTTACTGTAACTACATTGTTGTTGTAATTATGAGTAGTTACTGTAACTACATTGTTGTTGTAATTATGAGTAGTTACTCACACATAACATTGTTGTTGTAATTATGAGTAGTTACTGACACATAACATTGTTGTTGTAATTATGAGTAGTTACTGACACATAACATTGTTGTTGTAATTATGAGTAGTTACTGACACATAACATTGTTGCTGTAATTATGAGTAGTTACTGACACATAACATTGTTGCTGTAATTATGAGTAGTTACTCACACATAACATTGTTGCTGTAATTATGAGTAGTTACTCACACATAACATTGTTGCTGTAATTATGAGTAGTTACTCACACATAACATTGTTGCTGTAATTATGAGTAGTTACTCACACATACAATATTCACATGCTCATACACTTTCTTAATATTTAATGAAAATCAGGAAACCAAAATCAATCGTTCATTCTGTATAAACAGTAACACCTGGGTTTTTGTGTATCAAAATATTGTGAGAGAAGATAACGTCACAGACTCACACCTGAGAGTGCTTCTGGCAGCAGTTTCTGGCAGCAGTTTCTGGCAGCAGTTTCTGGCAGCAGTTTCTGGCAACAGTTTCTTGCAGCAGTTTCTTGCAGCAGTTTCTTGCAGCAGTTTCTGGCAACAGTTTTATTATGCAGTTCAGTTGTTGTATCCTGTCACTTCTTAAACAAAATATAAGAAATAATTGATGGAATAAGTCATATGAATATTATGCTTACCAGTGAGAAATTGTTAACTTTACATAGTCAAGTGTTACGCCAGGCTGAACATGATCTTCACCAGCCAGCAGAACTGGATGGGAATACCAGTTGCTTGGTGGAGGGCAAGCAGAGAGGCAGCAGCAGCAGCAGCATCATGTGTCTCCTCAAACCTGTTTCAGCCCTGACACTTTCTATTGTTGTGATGAAAATTTTGTCCACCACACTTGCTCAAGGTAATTTTAAACTACAAATCTTTACTTATAAATGATAAAGTGTACTAATCCCAAGTGGGCAACACTTACGATTGAGGTGTAACACTCAAGTGACCAACACCTAGGATTGAGGTGTAACACTCAAGTGGCCAACACGTCATAAGGGTTCTTAAGCGGAGTCATAAGAACATAAGAAAGAAGGAACACTGTAGGAGGCTAACTGGCCCATGTGAGGCAGGTCCAAGTCACCTCCCGGCTCAAATCAATGCCCCACCAAGTCAGGTCAGGTCACATCCACATAAGGAAGGAGCACGTCATCAGACCTATCACCACAAGCTAGTCAGGTTCAACTCACACCCACCCACACCCACTCATGTATTTATCCAACCTATTTTTAAAACTACACAACGTTTTAGCTTCTATGACAGTACTCGGGAGTTTGTTCCACTCATCCACAACTCTATTACCAAACCAGTGCTTTCCTATATCCTTCCTGAATCTGATTTTTTCCAACTTAAAACCATTGCTGCGAGTCCTGTCTTGGCTAGATATTTTTAGTACGCTATTTACATCCCCTTCATTTATTCCTGTTTTCCATTTATACACCTTATTCATATCCTCCCTAATTCTACGCCTTTCTAGAGAGTGCAGATTCAGGGCCTCAGTCTATCCTCATAGGGAAGATTTCTGATACGTGGGATCAACTTTGTCATCTTCCTTTGTACGTTTTTCAGTGCATTTATATCCATTCTGTAATACTGTGGCCAGAATTGAGCAGCATAGTCTAAATGAGGCCTAACCAAGGATATATCGAGTTGAAGAACAACCTGAGGAATCTTATTATTTATGCTTCTTGATATGAAGCTACGGATTCTGTTTGCTTCAACGTGAACACTTACGCACTGTTGTCTTGGTTGTAGATTACTGATAACCAGAACTCCCAAATCATTTCCACAATCAGTAATAATGAGATCTACATTATTTAGTTTATGTGTCATGGTTATTTTTTTGTCCAATGTTAAAAACTTTGCATTTGTCTATATTAAACTGCTTCTGCCACTTCTCCAATTAAATCTTCCTGGAGTTATACAAGAATGGTATACAATACCGACAAGATGAAATTAAGACACATGTGCAAAATCTAGGTATCTTTATTGAAGACGTTTCGCCATCCAGTGGCTTTATCAATACAAATTCTAGGACATAATTTGAAGACAGTAGAACTATATACAAAAGATGAGGTAATCAGTCCCTCAGCCTTGGACGTGGAGTGAATAGCACCAGCCTCCTTGCCTGTGCTCCAGAATCTTCACAACTACGGTGCTCTTCATACCAACTCTAAGTCTGAGGGACTGATTACCTCAGCTTTTGTATATAGTTCTACTGTCTTTAAAGTATGTCTAAGATTTGTATTGAGTGTATTAAAGGTATTTAGTACACTCAACAGCATTTTCACCTTTCCTCCCGTTGTGTACTATATAGTGTCCACTACTCGTTGGAGTATTCTACCTTTTCGACTCTCAGGCAGTGTTCCGAGTTACTCATAGACATCCTGATCAATCTTCGTGAGCTCCCCTCCTTCCTTCAACTTTCAGTCTTATCACTTGGTCCTTCCCAGTTGTCTTTCTGTGATTTGGCTGTATAGCAGTTTTAGCCTAATTCATCTTTCTTTGTTCTTCTCAAAGTGTCGTCCAGCCTTTCTATTTACACATGTTTGTGTCCTGCTATCCTCCTTCCACATTTTCCGGTGTTCTTTGCATTCTTTCTTTCTTCTATGCTCTTGCACTTTTAGATATTTGCCTCCCTGAGTGTACTTACCTAAATGTAGTTGCAGGGGTCGAGACTCAGCTCCTGGAAATGCCTCTTTACTGACTGCCACTGGATCCTCCCTCTCCCTGCTCCATGAGCTTTATCATACCTAGCCTTAAAGCTATATAGTGTTCCTGCCTCCACTACATCGCTTCCCAAACTATTCCACTTCCTTACTACTCTGTGGCTGAAGATATACTTCCTAACATCCCTTTGACTCATATGAGTCTTCAGTTTCCAATTGTGACCCCTTGTTTGTGTGTCCCATCGCTGGAACATTCTGTCTCTCTCCACATTGTCTATTCCATGCAGTATTTTGTATGTCGTTAACATGTCTCTCCTGACCCTCCTGTCCCCCAGTGTCGTCTGGCCGATTTCCCTAAACCTTTCTTCGTAGGATATTTCCCTTAACTCTGGAACCAGCCTTGTTGCAAACCTTTGCACTTTCTCTAATTTCTTGACGTGCTTGACCAGGTGTGGGTTCCAAACTGGTGCTGCATACTCCAGTATGGGCTTGACGTACACCGTGTATAAAGTCTTGAACGATCCCTTAATGACGTACCGGAACACTATTCTCAGGTTTGCCAGGCGCCCATATGCCTCAGCAGTTATCTGGTTAATGTGTGCTTCTAGCGACGTACTTGGTATTATACTCTCCCTTAGATCTTTCTCCTTGAGTAAGGTTTGCAGTCTTTCGCCGCCTAGTCTATACTCTGCGGTTTTCTTTGCGCTTCCCCAATCATCATGACTGTGCATTTGGCATTTACCTGGTCCTTGACTGTTGTCTTCCTCCTGATGTGGCTGTAAAGCAGTTTCGGGTCAGACTTGACTTTCGATGCTATGTCGTTTTCGTACTGTCGCTGGGCCTCCCTCCTTATCTGTGCATGCTCGTTTCTGGCTCGTCGACTTATCCCTTTGTTTTCCTGAGTCCTTTGCCTTCTGTACTTTTTCCATTCTCTAGAGCACTTAGTTTTTGCCCTCCTATACCTTCGGGTTAACCAAGGGCTCGTACTGTTCTTCCCATTATTTCTGTTACCCTTGGGAACAAACCTTTCCTCTGCCTTCTTGCATTTTGTTGTCACATAGTCCATCATTTCGTTTACTGACTTTGCTACTAACTCTCTTTCCCACTGAACCTCCTGCAGGAAGGTCATCATACCTGTGTGATCTCCTCTTTTATTATTTGGCTTTTCCTTTTCTACTCCTGTTACCCTCTCCACTTGTAGCTCTATGATGTATTCAAAGCTTAGAACCACGTGGTCACTAGCTCCCAAGGGGCCTTTCATATGTGATGTCCTCAGTGTCTGAGCAACTCAGGGTGAACACAAGGTCCAGTGTTGCTGGGTCATCCTCCCCCCTCTCTCTGGTAGTGTCCCTAACATGTCGGTGCATGAGGTTTTCCAGTACCACATCCATCATCTTGGTTCTCCATGTTTTGGGACCCCCATGTGGCTCCAGATTTTCCCAGTTAATCTCCCTGTGGTTGAAGTCGCCCATAACCAGTAACTTCACTCTTCTCGAGTGAGCTCTTCTTGCCACCTCAGCTAGTGTGTCCACCATTCCTCTGTTGCACTCACATTCCTCTCTTGGCCCCAGTGGAAACAAGTAAGGACCCCAGTGGAAATAAGTCACTCTGTCTGACTTTTTTGGGTTATCCTAGGTTCTCTACACATGTGCTGCTATGTATGATAATTCTACGTAACTGTATTTGTGTATACCTGAATAAACTTACTTACTTGCAGTTCTATGATGGGTTATACATCACTGCAATGACTACCTTGTGTTCCCCAGACTGAACTGCACCTACTATATAATCCCTTTCTCCAGTCTCGTCCATTCCTTCCATTTCTTGATAACTCCACCGATTTTTAATTAGCAATGCAACCCCTCCTCCCCCTCTGCTCCTTCTATCTTTTCTCAGGATCTGATATCTGGGTGGGAAGATTGCATCTGTTATGGTCCCCGTGAGTTTTGTTTCTGTGACTGCTATGATGTCTGGGAACATCTACTTGATTCTTTCATGCCACTCCTCACATTTATTCGTTATTCCATCCGCGTTCATGTACCAAACCTTCAACTTCTTTTCTGTAACTGTGATCCTAGGAAAATGGTGGGTTAAGGGTAGCAGGTGCCCTGGTGGGGCCTATAGGGGGTTGCTGTGGGGTGGGGCCTGTGATGTGGGGGGTGGGGGCAGAGGGCCTATGGGGGGTTTTAGTGGGGGGTGGGGTGGGTGTTTATGTGTGTGTGTGTACTCACCTTATTGTAGTTGCATGGGTCGATTCATAGCTCCTGGCCCCACCTCTTCACTGGTCACTACTAGATCAACTCTCTCCCTACTATATGAGCTTTATTATACCCTTTCTTAAAGCCATGTATGGATCCTGCCTCAACTATACTGCTCTCCAGACTATTTCACTTACCGACAACTCTATGATTAAAGAAATACTTCTTAGCATCCCTGTGACTCATCTGAGTATTCAACTTCCAGTTATGACACCTTGTTGCTGTGTCCCATTTCTGAAACATCCTGTCCCTATCCACTTTGTCAGTTCCTCTCAGTATTTTATAAGTTGTTATCATGTCCTATTACTTCTGTCATCAAGTGTTGTTAATTAGATTTCCCTTAACCTCTTAACCTCCTTAACTACGGGACAAGTTTTCATGCAAACCTTTGCACTTTCTCTAATTTCTTGACATGCTTGACCAGGTGTGGGGTACCAAACTGGAACTGCATACCCCATTATGGGCCTGACGTACACGGTGTACAGTCTTGAACTCTTCCTAATTGAGGTATTGATGCGCTATTCCTAGATGTGCTCGGTATTATACTTACCCCAGTATCTTTTTCCTTGAGCGAGGATTGCAGTCTTTAACCCCCACAGACTGTACTCTGCCTGCGGTTTTCTTTCACCTTCTCCAATCTTTATAACTTTGCAGGAGCCAGTTGTTGGACCAGGCTTGTAGACTGTCTATATATGTTACCCAAGAAAAGTATCTTGAAAGATAATGTAGAATATAACTTTGGTTTATCAGTGTCTTGCATTAGGAACAATATTAGGCGAGAAGTTAATAATGAACTGAATGTTACTGGAATGGAATTAGAAGCCTGAGTAGATCTGTAACCCACTCTGATAACATAATGTGATAATTACGTTCATTAAACACCTTGCAATGTAAACAGACTGACTGATGTTGTAGTGGCCAGGCTTAGGCTTAGGTGGCCTGGTGGCTAAAGCTCCCGATTCACACACGGAGGGCCCGGGTTCGATTCCCGGCGGGTGGAAACATTTCGACACGTTTCCTTACACATATTGTCCTGTTCACCTAGCAGCAAATAGGTACCTGGGTGTTAGTCGACTGGTGTGGGTCGCATCCTGGGGGACAAGATTAAGGACCCCAATGGAAATAAGTTACACAGTCCTCGATGACGCACTAACTTTCTTGGGTTATCCTGGGTGGCTAACCCTCCGGGGTTAAAAATCCGAACGAAATCTTATCTCTCTTATCTTATCTGGCAGTTGGACAGATACACAGATGAGGTTCAAACCAAATGTGGTCAGGCTTATGGTCACTGTCTTGAACTCTGTGTTTAATTATCCACTTATTGAGGAATAACCTATGTGACATATCAAGATATCTTACTGATGAAAATAATATACTAGATATATTAAGAAAATTTCCTAAATTTCCTAAATTTGTAACAGATAAGTGAAGTGTAGATATAAATCCAGATGTATTCCTGTTAACACTTTGAAGGTCTAGTTCCTAGATCTTTTGTGTGCCCATATGTCTTCACGCTACGATATGGGGTGCACAATATGTCTTCACGCTACGATATGGGGTGCACAATATGTCTTCACGCTACGATATGGGGTGCACAATATGTCTTCACGCTACGATATGGGGTGCACAATATGTCTTCACGCTACGATATGGGGTGCACAATATGTCTTCACGCTACGATATGGGGTGCACAATATGTCTTCACGCTACGATATAGGGTGCACAATATGTCTTCACGCTACGGTATGGGGTGCACAATATGTCTTCACACTACGATATGGGGTGCACAATATGTCTTCACGCTACGATATGGGGTGCACAATATGTCTTCACGCTACGATATGGGGTGCACAATATGTCTTCACGCTACGATATGGGGTGCACAATATGTCTTCACGCTACGATATGGGGTGCACAATATGTCTTCACACTACGATATGGGGTGCACAATATGTCTTCACGCTACGATATGGGGTGCACAATATGTCTTCACGCTACGATATGGGGTGCACAATATGTCTTCACGCTACGATATGGGGTGCACAATATGTCTTCACGCTACGATATGGGGTGCACAATATGTCTTCACGCTACGATATGGGGTGCACAATATGTCTTCACGCTACGATATGGGGTGCACAATATGTCTTCACGCTACGATATGGGGTGCACAATATGTCTTCACGCTACGATATGGGGTGCACAATATGTCTTCACGCTACGATATGGGGTGCACAATATGTCTTCACGCTACGATATGGGGTGCACAATATGTCTTCACGCTACGATATGGGGTGCACAATATGTCTTCACGCTACGATATTGGGAGCACAATAAACTAGTTGTTTAAGAGGCAAAATTTCAATGTATCTTGTAAAGTGAATAAAGTGCGGAGGTTTGCAACAACACTAGGTCTAAAACTAATGGAAATGACCTACAAGAATTTTTTTCATCCTCAGGATATCGGGAAATGAAATTTAAAGTAAAGACAAGAAGAGAGATGATTGCGTACCTATCCAGAAAGTGTGAGAAATTCATGGCATAAAAAAATAAGTCAATGATTAACCCAGAAATACAAAGAGGAAAATAGTAGATTTTACCGAGAATGAAAATTAATAAAAAAATTGAGAACAGCAGAAAAGGAAGAAGAGAGGAGCCAGAAAGGAACTTACATGAGAAGCGAAGTTCAGAAAAGTTGTTAAAATAATATGGCAGGGAAAGTCTAGTCTGTATAGGAACTACGTTAGTTATATTATAGGTAAGACACCAGTAAATCCCAAGTGATAAGACTGGAATGACAGTCAACAATGAGTTATAGAAAGTATTTAGAAAAGTGTTCGTTGTGAAAACAGTGACATCACAAGATTATGACACACACACACACACACACACACACACACACACACACACACACACACACACACACACTCACAGGGAGATCGATTGGGAAAACCTGGAGCCTCATGGGGGCCCCGAAACATGAAGAGCCAAGATGATGGATGTGGTACTGGAAAACCTCATGCTTCAACACATCAGGGACACTACCAGAGAGCGAGGGGAGGATGACCCAGCATGACTGGACCTTGTGTTCACCCTGAGTAGCTCAGATATTGATGACATCACATATGAGAGGCCCCTCGGAGCTAGTGACCACGTGGTCCTGAGTTTTGATTACATAGTAGAGTTACAGGTGGAGAGGGTAACAGGAGTCGAATGGAAAAAGCCAAACTATAAAAGAGGAGACTACACTGCGGGAGGTGCAGTGGGACAGAGAAATGGTAGGAAAGACAGTAAATAAAGTGATGGAGTATGTAACAACAATATGCAAGGAGGCAGAGGAAAGATTTGTTCCCAAGGGCAACAGAAACAATGGGATGACCAAAGCGAGTCCTTGCTTTACCCAAAGTTGCAGGGAGGCAAAAACTAAGTGCATTAGAGAATGGAAGAAGTATAGAAAGCAAAGGACCCAGGAAAACAAGATCAGTCGAAGAGCCAGGAACTAGTATGCACAGATAAGGAGGGAGGCCCAGCGACAGTACGAAAATGGCGTAGCATCGAAAGCCAAGTCTGACCCGAAACTGCTGTTTAGTCACAATAGGAAAAAGACGACAGTCAAAGATCAGGTGATCAGGCTGAGGAAAGAAGGTGGGGAACTCACAAAAAACGATCAAGAGGAATGAGAGGAGCTCAACAGGAGATTTAAGGAAATATTCACAGTGGAGACAGGAAGGACTCTGGGAAGACAGGACAGAGGGGGACACCAACAGGAAATAGACCAACAGGTGCTGGACGATGTGCACACAACTGAGGAAGATGTGAAGAAGCTGCTAAGTGACCTTGATACCTCATAGGAAATGGGACCAGACAAGATCTCCCCGTGGGTCCTCAGGGAGGGAGCAGATATACTGTGTGTGCCATTAACCACAATCTTCAACACATCCCTTGAAACTGGGCAACTACATGAGGTATGGAAGACGCAAATGTAGTTCCCATTTTTAAAAAAGGAGACAGAAAAGAGGCACTAAATTACAGACCAGTATCACTGACCTGTATAGTATGCAAAGTCATGGAGAAGATTATCAGGAGAGTGGTGGAGCACCTGGAACGGAACAAGATTATGAACGATAACCGGCACGGATTCATGGAAGGCAAATCCTGTGTCACAAACCTTCTGGAGTTCTATGATAAAGTTACAGAAGTGCGACACGAGAGAGAGGGGTGGGTTGATTGCATTTTCTTGTACTGCAAGAAGGCATTCGACACAGTACCTCACAAGAGACTAGTGCAGAAACTAGAGGATCAGGCACGTATAACAGGAAGGGCACTGAAATGGATCAGAGAATACCTGACAGGGAAGCAACAACGAGTCATGGTACAGGATGAGGTATCACAGTGGGCACCTGTGCCGAGTGGGGTCCCACAGGGGTCGGTCCTAGGACCAGTACTATTTCTGGTATATGTGAACGACATGATGGAAGGGTTAGACTCAGAAGTGTCCCTGATCGCAGATGTGAAGTTAATGAGGAGAATTAAATCAGATGAGGACCAGGCAGGACTTCAAAGAGACCTGGACAGGCTGGACACCTGATCCAGCAACTGGCTTCTTAAATTCAACCCAGCCAAGTGCAAAGTCATGAAGTTTGGAGAAGGGTAAAGAAGACTGCAGACAGAGTATAGACTAGGTGGCCAAGGACTGCAAACCTCTCTCAAGGAGAAAGATCTTGGAGTGAGTATAACAACGAGCATGTCTCCGGAGGCACACATCAACCAGATAACTGCTGCAGCATACGGGCGCCTGGCGAACCTGAGAATAGCGTTCCGATACCTTAGTAAGGAATCGTTCAAGACACTGTACACTGTGTACATCAGGCCCATACTGGAGTATGCAGCTCCAGTTTGGAACCCACACCTGGTCAAGCACGTCAAGAAATTAGAGAAAGTGCAAAGATTTGCAACAAGGCAAGTTCTGGAGCTCAGGGGTATGTCCTACGAAGAAAGGTTGAGGGAAATCGGACTGACGACATTGGAAGACAGGCGGGTTAGGGGAGACGTGATAACGACATACAAAATACTGTGTGGAATAGATAAGGTAGACAGAAACAGGTTGTTCCAGAGAAGGGACACAGAAACAAGGGGTCACAATTGGAAGCTGAAGACTCAGACGAGTCATAGGGATGTTAGGAAGTATTTCTTCAGTCATAGAGTCGTCATGAAGTGGAATAGCCTAACAAGTGATGTAGTGGAGGCAGGAACCATACATAGCTTTAAGACGAGGTATAACAAAGCTCTGGAAGCAGAGAGAGAGAGGACCTAGTAGCAATCAGTGAAGAGGCGGGGCCAGGAGCTGTGTCTCGACCCCTGCAACCACAATTTGGTGAGTACAATTAGATGAGTACACACACACACATCGAGCAAATAACTGCTGCAATACGTATATGTGCGCCTCCGAAACCTAAGAATAGCGTTTCGACACCAGAGTAAGGAATCATTCAAGACACTGTGCAACGTAAACGTCAGGTTCATATTGCAGTATGCAGCACCAGTATGGAACCCACATCTTGGCAAGAATGTCAAGAAATTAGAGAAAGAGCAAAGGTTTGGAACAAGACTACTCCCGGAGCTAACAGTTAGGTTATACGAGAGAGAGAGAGAGAGTGAGATGATAATGCTGGTGCAGTAGTAAGGATGAATTGGAGGGTGTTGGCACCTGGAGAAGAAGTTGATATCCTTGGGGTGAAATTTGACTCCAAACTAACCATGAAGAACCATGTTGCAAATCTTGCAAACAAAGCAGGCAGGAAGCTTACAGCACTTCGCCGTATCTCGCATCTGCTTGACAGTAGGGGTTGCAAGATTCTGTACGAGGCACAAGTACGCTCACACCTTGAGTATGCTCCACTTTCTTGGTTTGCCTGCCCCCCTCCCTCTCATCTGCGACTGCTTGACAGAGTAGATAACAGAGCAAGACATCTCATCTCTCGCCTGGACCCATCTTGGATAGACCTGTAATTTCAGCAGAGCCTTCAACACAGGAGGGATGTGGGTGGCCTTACTGTTATGTACAAGGCCAATATTGTCAAAGTACCACACTTGGATCCACTTCGAGGACAGCGAGAAACAAGCTTTTATGCCACAAGACGGGCAGAAAGCAAAAACTTCACTGTGGCTGTACCCTTCTCCAGGACATCACTCCATCTGAGATCATATATACCCAGGATGACTCGAGTATGGAACAGCATAATGATGTCAACGAGATAAAGTCAGTTGATCAAATGAAAATGCTGGCCCACAGATGGCTCCAACTTCATCCTGTTCCCAATTGTATGTCTCATAACAATAAAAATGCTTTCAAATGAGCTTATGTAGGTAAGAGCTCTTAGCTTACCAATGAAGTTGAGAATCCTTAACCTGTAAATAGCTAGTCAACAATGCTAGCGATCCTTAACCTTGTCAAACCCTGTGTAAAAAAAAAAATGGGAAATCAACCTGATGACACTGGAGGACAGGAAGGATAAGTGGGGACGTGATAACGACGTATAAAATACTGAGAAAACTGCAAACAAACCATACCAACGGCGGGGTTAGAACCCGCGATCAGAGTCTCAAAACTCCAGACCGTCGCGTTAGCCACTGGACCAGCTAGCCACAATAAGATTCGTCCAACTAGATAAATTTCTACACCATAGGAAGGTTAGCACAGGCAACACTGTGACCACAAATGCAAGTTTTTACAGACGAATCTCCAGCTAGCGTGGCCGTGACGAACTCTAGCTCAAGTCCAGTGGCTAACGCGACGGTGTGGAGTTTTGAGACTCTCTGATCGCGGGTTCTATCCCCACCCGTGGTATGGTTTATACTGAGAGGAATTGACAAGGTGGATATGGACAGAATGTTCCGGAGATGGGACACAGCAACAAGGTGTCACAACTGGAAGTTGAAAGCTCATATGAATCACAGGGATGTTAGGAAGTATTTCTTCAGTGGTGGATTTAAGAAATGGAAGAATCTGGAGAGTAATATAGTGGAGGCAGAATATATACACAACTTTATGAATACGTATAAGGTTCTCGCAGCCAGAAGAAAATGAAACCTGTGGCGGACAACATAGAGGAGGGGCCAGGAGCTAAGACTCGATCCCCGGCAACTACAAATACCTTAGTATACAAAAAAATGCGACCTAATCGTTTCAAGTTATTCGATGTAGAGTCGAGAACAATATTAGACGAAGAGAAGGTGAACACTGACAAGTGTACACCAAGTGTACACCAACATGTGTACACTACCACCAAGTGTACACCAACATGTGTACACTATCACCAAGTGTACACCAACATGTGTACACTACCACGAAGTGTACATCTATATGTGTACACTACCACCAAGTGTACACCAACATATGTACACTACCACCAAGTATACACCAACATATGCACACTACCACCAAGTGTACACCAACATGTGTACACTACCACCAAGTGTACACGAACATGAGTACACTACCACCAAGTGTACACCAACATGTGTACACTACCACCAAGTGTACACCAACATGTGTACACTGCCACCAAGTGTACACCAACATGTGTACACTACCACCAAGTGTACACCAACATGTGTACACTACCACCAAGTGTACACTAACATGTGTACACTACCACCAAGTGTACACCAACATGTGTACACTACCACCAAGTATACACCAACATGTGTACACTAACACCAAGTGTACACCAACATATGTACATTTCCACCAAGTGTACACCAGCATGTGTACACCGCCACCAAGTATACACCAACATGTGTACACTAACACCAAGTGTGCACCAACATGTGTACACTACCACCAAGTGTACGCCAACATGTGTACACTACCACCAAGTGTACACCAACAACAAGTGTACACCAACATGTGTACACTACCTCCAAGTATACACCAACATATGTACATTTCCACCAAGTGTACACCAGCATGTGTACACCGCCACCAAGTGTACACCAACATGTGTACAATACCACCAAGTGTACACCAACATGTGTACAGTACCACCAAGTGTACACCAACATGTGTACACTACCACCAAGTGTACACCAACATGTGTACAGTACCACCAAGTGTACACCAACATGTGTACAATACCACCAAGTGTACACAAACATGTGTACACTACCATCAAGTGTACACCAACATGTGTACACTACCACCAAGTGTACACCAACATGTGTACACTACCTCAAAGTATTCACCAATATTTGTACACTTCCACCAAGTGTACACCAACATGAGTACACTACCACCAAGTGTACACCAAGTGTGCACCACCAAGTGTACACCAACATGTGTACACTACTACCAAGTGTACACCAAGTGTACAACAAGTGTACACCAAAAAGAAGTGTGCACCAATAACAAGTGTTCACCAACATGTGTACACTACCACCAAGTGTACACCAAGTGTACACCACCAATTGTACACCAAGTGTACACCAACATGTGTACACTACCTCAAAGTATTCACCAATATTTGTACACTTCCACCAAGTGTACACCAACATGAGTACACTATCACCAAGTGTACACCAAGTGTGCACCACCAAGTGTACACCAACATGTGTACACTACTACCAAGTGTACACCAAGTGTACAACAAGTGTACACCAAAAAGAAGTGTGCACCAATAACAAGTGTTCACCAACATGTGTACACTACCACCAAGTGTACACCAAGTGTACACCACCAATTGTACACCAAGTGTACACCAACATGTGTACACTACCAACAAGTGTACACCAAGTGTGCACCACAGTGTACACCAACAAGTGTACACCAACAAGTGTACACCACCACCAAGTGTACAGTGTACACCAGCAAGTGTACACCACCACCAAGTGTACAACGACTAATGTACACTACTAAGTGTACTCCAACAAGCGCACACCACCGCCAGGTATACAAGTGTACACCATCACCAAGTGTACACCGACAACAAATGTACACCACCAAGTGTACAAGTGTACACCACCACCAAGAGTGCACCAAAAAGTGTACAAGTGTAAACCAAGTGCACAACAATTGTGTACAAAATGTACACCAAAAACAATTGTACAAGTGTGCAAAAAAGTTTACACCAACATGTGTACACCGACAAGTGTACACAAACAAGTGTACACAAACAAGTGTACACCAACCAGTGTACACAAAATGTACACCACCAAGTGTACACCAACATGTGTACACTACCACCAAGTGTACACCAAGTGTACACCAACAAGCGTACACCAACATGTGTACACTACCACCAAGTGTACACCAAGTGTACACCACGAAGTGCACACCAACAACAAGTGTACACCAAGTGTACACCAACCAGTGTAAACCAAGTGTACACTACCAAGTGTACACCAACAACAAGTGTGCACCACCAAGTGTGCACCAACAAGTGTACACCACCAAGTGTACACCAAGTGTACACCACCAAGTGTACAAGAGTACAACAACAAGAGTACACCACCACCAAGTGTACATCACGAAGTGTACACCACCAAGTGTACACCACCAAGTGTACACCAACAAGTGTACATAGACAAGTGTACACCAACAAGTGTACATCAACAACAAGTGTACACCACTGTTACGCAGAAGTGGGATAGCTAGGGGCTTGAGCCTTGTCTAAGGGTAAAGATAAAAGTTACCCACATCTCAAGCATAAACTGGCCACCCAGGGCTATCCCACTCAAAACAGAAAGCGCTAAATCAGTATTTGTTACGTCAATGGGTTAGTTAACAGAGGGTTAGGCAAAAATCCTAGTTAGGAAAATATATCTATTTATTCAATATAACACTATATACACACTCTAGAAACGCCTTCATTTATCTTCTATCCTAAACGCCTAAATAACGGCACAAGAAGCAGGCAGCTGGAGTCCAGCCACCATAACACTAGGCCTAGTCAGTGCCAGGCCGTCACTACTCCACTACCAACCCCATTTCTTATTTCCTCACTCCTCCCACAGCACCCTGACCATGTCAGAGCCTAGAAGAGCATACAGGTAAGCCATAGAAGACCGTATGGCTTGAGTTAGCTAAACATAAGGAGTACACAACTACAAACTTAGCTTAAATACACAGCATCTCCGACGCCAGCCTCCACACCATGCTGACTCCACATGACTCCCACCAGCCATGCTTACCCCGCATACCCAAACATAGTTGGAAAATAAATCCCTAGCAGGATTTCTTTATAATTATAGGCTAACCTACTTTACAGTGCCCCCAAAAGCACATTATTAATTATAAAATTATTCATTACAATTATAACATTCATAATATTATGGCACACTTCTCCACTATATGTATATTACAATGTAATGCAGAACCCTGCATAACAACCACCAAGTGTACACCACCAAGTGTACACCACCAAGTGTACACCACCAAGTGTACACCACCAAGTGTACACCACCATGTGTACACCACCATGTGTACATCACCAAGTGTACACCACCAAGTGTACACCACCAAGTGTACACCACCATGTGTACATAAGAATAAGAACATAAGAATGTAGGAACACTGCAGAAGGCCTACTGGCCCATACGAGGCAGGTCCTTATCAAAACGACATCTACCTAATCAAGTGTACACCACCATGTGTACACCACCAAGTGTACACCACCAAGTGTACATCACCAAGTGTACACCACCATGTGTACACCACCAAGTGTACACCACCAAGTGTACACCACCAAGTGTACATCACCAAGTGTACACCACCATGTGTACACCAACAAGTGTACACCACCAAGTGTACACCACCAAGTGTACATCACCAAGTGTACACCACCATGTGTACACCACCAAGTGTACACCACCACCAAGTGTACAAGTGTACACCAACAAGTGTACACCAGCAAGTGTACACCACCACCAAGTGTACAAGTGTACACCAACAAGTGTACACCAGCAAGTGTACACCACCACCAAGTGTACAAGTGTACACCAACAAGTGTACACCAACAAGTGCACACCACCACCAAGTGTACAAGTGTACACCAACAAGTGTACACCAGCAAGTGTACACCACCACCAAGTGTACAAGTGTACACCAACAAGTGTACACCAACAAGTGCACACCACCACCAAGTATACAAGTGTACACCAACAAGTGTACACCACCACCAAGCGCACACCAACAAGTGTACACCAACAAGTGTACACCACCACCAAGTGTACAAGTGTACACCAACAAGTATACACCAACAAGTGCACACCGCCACCAAGTGTACAAGTGTACACCAACAAGTGCACACCACAACCAAGTGCGCACCAACAAGTGTACACCACCATCAAGTGTACACCACCAAGTGTACACCAACAAGTGCACACCACCACCAAGTGTACACCAACAAGTGTACACCATCAAGTGTACAACAATTGTATACAAAGTGTATACCAAACTCAAGTGTACAAGTGTACACCACCAGCAAATGTACAATTGTATACAAAGTGTATACCAAAAACAAGTGTACAAGTGTACAACAAGTGTACACCAACAAGTGTACACCAACAAGTGTACATCAACAAGTGTACATCAACAAGTGTACACCAACAAGTGTACATCAACAACACAAGAGAGAAAGAAGTGAAGACAGTACTGAGTTAAGGTGATAATTAAGAAACATCAATACTGGATGTCGTCATGTTGGTATTTTTGGTCTGTCTTCCGGTGCTGGAAGTTGTTCATCAAGCAGCTGTTCTCAGGGGCCTCTATAAATACACTTATCAATATATTCTTCACTATCGCATGTTATTCACGTGTTAGTGACAACAACATGTAGTTAAACTGGATCTGTCTGTCATCTCACAGTAATACTGACACTTTTTCCAAGGTTTTTCTCATGAGTTTCAGAAACAGTTACCGAGGTGTTTTGGTTTACTTTCTGAGATGTTAATAAAGTTGCGATGACTATTCTTAGGGAAAATTTAGTGTGATGTTACCTCAGTTATCATCTTCACTTCTTCTTGTGAGGTGTGTAGAGTTTCCTTTCTCTTTTGCTGTCTAGTATGGTCACTGTCTATAAAGAGAACAGCGTGTGTGGTTGTGTGTGTATGTCTGAATGTATATGTATGTGTATGCGTGTATGTATGTGTGTGTATATATGTGTGTGTATGTGTACTCACCTAATTATGGTTGCAATGGTCGATCCACAACTCTTGGTCCCGCCTCTTCATTGGTCGCTACTAAGTCACTCTCTCTGCTCCATGAGATTTATCATACCTCTTCTTCAAGCAACGTATGGATCCCGCCTCCACTACATTACTTTCCAGACTATTCCACTTCCTGATAACTCTGTGACTGAAGAAATACTTCTAAACATCCCTGTGATTCATATGAGTTTTCAACTTCTAACTGCGTCCCTCGTTGTGTCCCATCTCTGATACGTCCTGTCTCTGTCCATCTTGTCGATTCCTCTCAGTATTTTATTCGTGGTTATCATACCCCCCCCCCCTATCTCTCCTGTTCTGCGATGCCGTCAGGTCGATTTCACTTAACTTCTCCTTGCAGAACATGTCCCTTGGCTCCAGGACTAGTCTTGTTGCAAACTTTGCGCTTACTCTAATTTCTTGGTGTGTGTGTGTGTGTGTGTGTGTGTGTGTGTGTGTGTGTGTGTGTGTGTGTGTGTGTGTGTGTGTGTGTGTACTCACCTAATTGTGGTTGCAGGGGTCGAGATTCAGCTCCTGGCCAAGCCTCTTCACCGACCGCTACTAGGTCCTCTCTCCCCCAGCTCCATGAGCTTTATCATATCTCGTCTTAAAACTATGTATAGTTCCTGCCTCCACTGCATCGCTTGCCAGACTATTCCACTTCCTAACTACTCTATGACCGAAGAAACACTTCCTAACATCCTTGTGATTCATCTGAGTCTTCAGCTTCCAATTGTGACCCTTTGTTCACGTGTCCCATCTCTTGAACATCCTATCCTTGCCGACCTTGTCGATGCCTCTCAGTATTTTATATGTTGTTATCATGTCTCCCCCGTCCCTCCTGTCCTACAGTGTCGTCAGGTCGATTTCCCTTAACCTCTCCTCGTAGGACATGGCCCTTAACTCCGGGACTAGTCTCGTTGCAAACCTTTGCATTTTCTCTAATTTCCTGACGTGCTTGACCAGGTGTGGGTTCCAAACTGGTGCTGCATACTCCAATATGGACCTAATGTACACGGTGTACGGAGTCCTGAACGACACTGAGATGTCGGAATGCTATTCTTATGTTTGCTGGTCGCCTATATGCTGCAGCAGTTATTTGGTTGATGTGCGCCTCAGGAGAGGTATTCGGTGTTATACTCACCTGAAGATGCTTTTCCTTGTGTGAGGTTTGAAGTCTTTGGCCCCGTAGACTGTATTCTGTTTGCTGTCTTCTTTGCCCTTCCCCGATCTGGACCAGGCCTGTAGCCTGTCAAGATCTCTTTGTAGTCCTGTCTAGTCCTCCTCCAATTGAATTCTCCTCATTAACTTGACATCGTCTGCAAAAAGAGATACTACTGGAGTCTATTCCTTTCATCATGTCATTCATATATACCAGAAACGGCACCACTCCTAGAACAGAAATCGTGTAGAACCCCGGTCGTCACAGACGTCCACTCCGACCCCTCGTTAAGTGCCCTGACTCGCTGCTGCCTTCCAGTCAGGTATTCTCTGATTCATTGCAGTGCCTTCCCTGATATTCCTGCCTGATCCTCCAGATTTTGCACTAATCTCTTGTGTGAAACTGTGTCAAAAGCCTTCTTACAGTCCAATGCAATCTACCCACTCCTCTCTCTCTTGTCTTACTGCTTTCACCTTGTCATAGAACTCCAGTAGGTTTGTGATATTTTCCCGTCCCAAAATCCGTGCTGATTGTTGGTTTTAAGCTTATTCCTTTGTACGTGCTCCACCAGAGTGGTGGAGCACCTAGAAAGAATAATATTATCTATGACTTTTCATTCTATACATGTCATTGACACTGGTCTGTAGTTTAGTGTTGCGTATCTGTCCCCTTTTTTAAACATTGAGTTTACATTTGCTATCTTCCATACCTCAGGTAGTCCCCCAGTTTCAATAGACGTGTTGATTGTTGTTTGTGGTACACAGTGAACCTGCTCCCTCTCTCGGGATCCATGGAGAGATGTTATCCGGCCCCATCTCCTGTGTGTGTTTGTGTGTACTCACCTAATTGTACTCACCTAATTGTGGTTGCAGGGGTCGAGATTCAGCTCCTGGCCCCGCCTCTTCACCGACCGCTACTAAGTCCTCTCTCCACCTGCTCCATGAGCTTTATCATACCTCGTCTTAAAACTATGTATAGTTCCTGCCTCCACTACATCGCTTGCCAGACTATTCCACTTCCTAACTACTCTATGACTGAAGAAATAATTCCTAACATCCCTTTGACTCATCTGAATCTTCAGCTTCCAATTGTGACCCCTTGTTTCTGTGTCCCATCTCTGGAACATCCTGTCTCTGTCCACCTTGTCTATTCCACGCAGTATTTTGTATGTCGTTATCATGTCTTCCCTGACCCTCCTGTCCTCCAGTGTTGTCAGACCTTTCTTCATAGGACATTCCCCTTATCTCTGGAACCAGCCTTGTTGCAAACCTTTGCATTCTCTAATTTCTTGACGTGTTTGACCAGGTGTTGGTTCCAAACTGGTGCTGCATACTCCAGTATAGGCCTGACGTACACAGTGTGTGTGTGTGTGTGTGTGTGTGTGTATGTGTGTGTATGCGTGTGCGTGTGCGTGTGCGTGTGCGTGTGTGTACTCCCTTCATCTGTATGTACTTACCCACATATGGTTGCAGGGGTCGATTCTCAGCTTCTTGCTCGCCTATTCTCGGGCCAGAACAGGGATCACTCCTGGATTGGAGAGCATTGTCGTAACTCTTCGTTAAGCTATGTATATACCTTTCCTCTACCATTCCACTGCGCATGTCGTTCCACTTCCTTCCTACTCACTTGTTACTCATCTGTTTTCAACTTGCATCTGTGCCCTCGTGTTTCTGTTTCCTGTCTTTCCAACCATCTGTTACAGACCTCTGCATTAATTCCTCTCAGTACTTTGTACGTTGTTATAATATCTCCCCCTACTTCTTTCCTATAACGGTATCAGTTTTACCTCCTTTAATCTCACCTCATAGTACACAAAACCTTATTAATATTAGTACAATCATAACTAAGCGCTAAACACACAAGGATCATACAGCGCTGCAGGGTAGGATGTGCTAGAGGTGTAATATGCATGATTAGATACTAGCGAGAGTGAAAAGTATATCTGAGGTAGAGTTAATAAAGGCGCTGAGGAGTGCTAAAGAGACGTTTAAAATCGGTGTAATAAAGCTTAAAGGTAAAGAGGGAGTCTGTGTCCAAAGTGGAGCTGTCAGCGAGGTCACATAAAGTGTCAGAGCGGTGACGACGCCGGAGGTAAATTCTGCGTGCTGGCTGGTAGATAGGACAGTCTACAAGTATATGGTAAACTGATAACTGTACTCGACAGTTTTCTCGAAGTGACGCTGGGAGCTTCTTCATGAGATACCCATGAGTGTGACGTGTGTCCGATACGACGAAGAAAGACTGTAGTCTCCCAAACACGATAGTGATGGTAAGAAGACCAGAAATCTAAACAAGGTGTGAAGGCTTACTCAGCCCTGTAACAACTTCAGACAGTATTACCCATGCTGGCTCCTCCTCAGGAAAATTAGTGAATAGAAAAAGAAATAATAACAGACAAACATAAACACTTTATTATGTAGAAAATATAAAATATAAAACACTTAAATATGAAATATTAATCCTACATTAAAGAAAATGAAAAATGAAAAATATAAATGATAACTGAATTCAACGCTAATGTAGATAGGGGTGTCCGGTGTTGGTGACACTGTTGTTGAAATCGTAGCCGTTGCTGATGATGGGGGGGGGGTCGCAGGTGTTGGTAACGACCCACTGGCTAGTTCTTCACAGTAGATAGAGCCTCGAGTAGTATCCCGATGACAGGAAAGCAGGTTCTTCACCGCTGCAATGATGTGGGGTTACGTCCTGCAATTTCATACAGGTGCACAGGTAGTTCAATACAAAATGGGGACGTCTCCAGGACGTTAGTCCTTCTCCTGTTCTCCTCATTGATTGACAGGTGACCCTCACTGTCATCCAAGCTGAAAAGATAGACAGGTTACACACTGCTTAAATAATCACTCTCCATGGCAGTGTACATTACTCAAAAGACGTGGTGATTATTACAACAGTCAACATAGAGCAAGGTTGAAAGGACTAAGTTTATTATTGGTCAAAAGTGAAGCTTTTAACCAATAAATCTACTAGAATACAAGGCAGGCATGTACTTACAGTAGTGTTGGGAGCTGTGAGTCGAGTGATTTACTGTTTGACCAGAGCCCCAAACGTCACCTTTCGAGGGGGGGTGGAAGAGGGAGGGGAAGGGATAGCGGGAGCTAGACTGACCCTACGTTAACAAGCAGCCAGCAATCAAACTATCACTTTAGGGGTGGGGGAGAAAAGGCGGGAAAAACGGGAGCGTGACTTACCCTACCTTAACTAGTAGCCGGCAATGAAACTGTCACTTTCGGGGAGGGGGAAGAAAGGCAGGAGCATGACTTACCCTACCTTAACTAGTAGCCGGTAATGAAACTATTGTTACTATATTGCTACTCCTATCTATTGAACTTTTCCCTCACAACGCCGGAGGTAAATTCTGCGTGCTGGCTGGTAGATAGGACAGTCTACCAGTATATGGTAAACTAATAACTGTACTCAACAGTTTTCTCGAAGTGACGCTGGGAGCTTCTTCATGAGATACCCATGAGTTTGACGTGTGTCCGATACGACGAAGAAAGACTGTAGTCTCCCAAACACGATAGTGATGGTAAGAAGACCAGAAATCTAAACAAGGTGTGAAGGCTTACTCAGCCCTGTAACAACTTCAGTCAGTATTACCAAGGCTGGCTCCTCCTCAGGAAAATTAATGAATAGAAAAAGAAATAATAACAGACAATGATAAACACTTTATTATTTAGAAACGGAAAATGTAAAACAATAAAACATGAATGGGTATCATAATTGAAAGAAAAATGAAAAATGAAATGAAAAAAATTACATTTGAGCTCAACGCTAATATAGGTATATCGTGGTAATGGGGTGTCAGGTGTTGGTGACACTGTGTGTTGTTGAAATCGTAGCCATTGCTGATGTGGGGGGGGGTAGCAGGTGTTGGTGACCACCACAGGCTCGTTCTTCACAGAGTGTAGCCATGAATAATTACTTCAGATGACAGGAAAACAGGTTCGTTACCACTGCTATGATGAGGGGTTAGGTCCTGTGCTGGCTTACATAACAGGTAATTAGATTAAACATGGGACGTCTCAGGACGTTAGTCCGTCTCCTTCTATTCTTCTCGTTGGTTGGCAGGTGACCCTCTCTGTCATTCCAAGAGTAGTGTTGGGAGCTGTGAGTCGAGTGATTTACTGTTTGACCGGAGACCCATACGTCACCTTTCGGGGGGGGGGGGGGGGAAGAGGGAGGGGAAGGGATAGTGGGAGTTAGACTGACCCTACCTTAACAAGCAGCCGGCAATCAAACTATCACTTTCGGGGAGGTGGAAAAAAGGGGGGGGGAATAGTGGGAGCTGGACTTACCCTACCTTAACAAGTAGCCGGCAATGAAACTATTGTTACTATACACTCCCTCGCTACTCCTTGTTATAAATCAACACAAACCTTAGTTGTTGCGAACATTTGCAAAAATTACAGCAAAATAGTCTGAGAATAGGAACACTCCTGTTTGAAACGCGGAGGTCATGTACAGGTGACCGCGCAGTACAGTCCGCCAGCTCGTTGCCCTGAACATCTGTATGTCCAGATAAGTACTAAAGGAGTCTGGAACTACTTAGAATGTTGAGGTAAACATGGATGCAATACGAACATCGTTCTGGAGAGAGGCTGGTCTTAGATGACAGTCAGCACATGAACAAGCTATAGTAAAATCATCGTCTTAAAGTGACGATCAAATATTAGATGGAAGAACTGAGGGGAGATCATTAACAACTATTAGAAAAAGTGGTGCTAAGAACACAACCCTGAGGGACACCTTCAGCCTGGATATAGTACGGGGCAAGCATATTACTAACTCAGACACGGAAATGTCTCTCGGACATGAAATTTTTAAGGAAAAGTGGCAGATTGCTCTGAAGACCTAAGGAATGAGCTTGTGCCAAAATATTATATTGCTTTTTCCAGATCGAAAAAGACTGCGATAACTGAGTGGTTACTAGCAAAGGCATTACGAACATAGATATCTAAGAGGAGTAAGGGATCGATAGTGGAGCGGCTCTTACTAGACGTTCCAGCAACTTGCAAACTGCACAAGTAAGAGCAATGGGTTTATAGTTGGAAGCATCATGACCCGAACTACCTAGTTTATGAAAGGCAGAATAACGGCAGTTTCCGTGAACGAGAAAGAATCCCTTGCGACCAAACAAGATTAAAGAGACGTAGTATGTCTACGAGGGCCGTTGGATGTAAATATTGAAGCATACATATGTGAATGGCATCAGGTCCAGCTGCCGACGATAGGCAAGTGGAAAGTGTTGACTCTAATTCTAGAAGCGTAATAGGAACATTATAAGACTTCTCTGCTTGAAGAATACTCTAAAAACGCTAACTCTTTGGTAGATTCGGAGGAAAGAAACGAGTGACACAGATGGAGCCCCTGAGATATACGGACAAGACAATTTCCAGTTGCTGTGGTAACTTTAGCAGGTCTGCAGTGCTGACACCGGCAACCCTAAGAATGGGAGCCTAGTCTGCAGAGTACCTGCCACTCGGTTTCCTTTATTTTCCAAACTGCTCTCAAAGGGCAAGTGGCAGTGATGGTAGAAAGTTAATCCCATCAACAGGTGTGTTTTTCATTACGGATTATACCATTGTCTACCGCCCTTCCTCATTTAAAATCAAGGAGCCACTCTGTAGTCCTTTTGTAATGATAATGGCCCCATGCAACGTTTCAATGGCACTGCACGAACACAAGTTGGACACCAGCGAGGTTCGCATTTTGAGAGTGCCTCCCCAAGATTTAGGAAATATATTCATAGATGCGGTTAAAACAGAGGTCGTAAATAAGTGTAACAGCTCATCAGGGGTTGACAAAGAAGGTTCCTCATTAAAACACGGTTTGATGCGAGTAAATCAATCAATCAGTCAAGTTTATTCTCAATAAAGATTACAATGCGGGGTTTACATATTATAGGATATTTTGTGATTTACGTATTGTAAAATACTAATTACATTTGTGGCTGACGGGTATCGGGATGTTGCTTGCATCTGCTGTTGCGATAGTCTTGCCAGGAACATGCAAGATCCGGTACTACCACATGAGTGTGCGCTGTTTTAGCCTGAAGAGCCTCAGATTGGTGATGCCGTCTAGCGCCTGATCCCCAAGAATTTTCACAAGCGGCTTGTGGTCGGTAGTAATGATGAAATCCCGGCACCCCATGGTGAAGAAGTGGCTGTCTTCCAGTGCCCACGCGACAGCCAAGGCCTCCACCTCAACTGGCGCATATCGCTTCTCAGCGTCCCTTAAGAAGCGAGACCCAGCTAGTGTTACCTTCCATTCGTCTGCACAACATCCGGGAATAGTATAGTCACAGCTGCATTGTTTCTGGAGAAGCAAATAACCCACCCCAGTTCTAGATCAGTCAGGGTTGAGGCACGTCCACTTGCTGGGATCAAATATCTCGACCCCTGTGTGGAAAATTTTTAATTTTCCGAAACTATAGTGCCTAATAGGTGTTTAATGTGTCGATATGAGTCAAAAATATATTTGACAGTAGGATAGAACCAAGAGTTCCCTTTGCGCATGCGCGGATGTGCGGGGGGAGAGGTCGACTCGGGCCATAGGGGAGGCGGGAGTGTTTTGAATGTAGTGAGGAGGCCGTGAAAACCTGGGATCAGGAAATTGGCGTTCACGGCGGCCTAAGGATCAATATGGGCCTCACTTCATAATAGGAAGTGTCGTAACTGTTCCTGGTGAAGAGTGAGGGAACGTGATTTACGGGACCACCGTAAAAAGGTGGTAAAATTAGTGAATAATGGTTCGACTGAGTGTGACTGGTGCGCGGCCATGGTGTGTGTCCAGGGGAAATACCCGTGTGTTAATCCTCACTCATCGGCCTCAGATCTTAATGGAGTGACCTCTAATGTGTATAATAATTATGAGACGTTAAATTGTCTTGTGAATGGTAATGTAATAAGTGATAATAGCATTGAGTTAAGAGAATGCAGGATATGAAATAGATCGCCCTGCTCCGAGTGAATGCGTGATTCTCGTACCGAGGATAGTGAAGCTTTATGGAATCACGACTTCTAAACCGGGACAAACCGACGGATATCTCGTCCTGCTGGAATAAGAACCGTGTCGGTGTAGCAGGACATTGAAATGAGATGGTGAATAGAGGGAATAAGGAGTATCAATCACCCACAGTTAAGTAACCCTTCTAGTTATAGCAGACTGATACTGGCCAGTTAGGTATGTTGTAATTGGATAGGTTATGGGTGATCCAGCTACATCAAGTGACCACCAGAGAATATCTGGTAAGTGGTGAGATTATGTACAAGTGTTTTCCTTCAATTCAAAGTTTATTCTCTATAAGGATTACAATGCTGAGTTTACAGAAATTTGGTTATTGTGTGGTTTACATGTAGTAAAACAGTGATTACAGAGTGTACCACTAGAACGCTTAGCATGGGTAGGCATTTCGGGCAGACTTAGTTTTATTCTTAATTGTAAAATATTACAAATTATGAGGTAAGTTGGTATTATGGCTAAGTGACTAAATACTAGTTTGTGAGTTTAGCAATGTGAATGCTTTTGTTTTGGCACAGTACATAGTTTCAGTATTGGAGTATCACAGGATTCATTATTTTAAGATTGAGATTAATATTTCTGTTTATGGTCAAATGAGTGAGTGAGTGTAAGTGTGAACCACCAGGTGGTATTCGTGTAGTTAGTTGACGGGGTGTATCAGGGAGATAAGATGTTTTCTAATGGTAGTTTTGAAGGTGATGAATGTGTCTGCAGTTCTATAGTTCTCAGGTAGGGTATTCCAGATTTTAGGGCCTTTGACATACATTGAATTTTTGTAAAGGTTTAGTCGGACACGGGGAATGTCGTAGAGATGTTTGTGTCTGGTGTTATGCCTGTGGGTTCTGTCACAACTATCAAGAAAGCGTTTTAGGTCAAGGTTGTTATTAGAGTTTAAGGCCCTGTAGACGTAGACTGCACAGTAGTAAGTGTGGATGTACTGAACTGGGAGTAAGTTTAGATCTATGAAGAGTGGGGGGGGGTGTGTTGCCAGGGATGGGATTTAGTGATTATTCTTACTGCAGCTTTTTGTTGGGTTATTATTGGCTTTAGGTGTGTTGCTGCAGTTGATCCCCAAGCACAAATAGCATAGGTGAGGTATGGATAAATAAGTGAGTGGTATAGTGTGAGAAGGGCATTTTGCGGCACGTAGTATCGTATCTTGGAGAGGATCCCAACCGTTTTGGATACTTTTTTGGTTATATGCTGGATATGGGTGCTGAAATTCAGGTTGTTGTCAAGGTATAGGCCTAGGAATTTGCCCCCATTATTTCTGGTAATTAGAGTGTTGTCAATCTTAATGTTAATTTGTGCATCTCCTGCTCTGCTACCAAACATAACATAGTAGGTTTCGTCAGTTTTAAGCGTAAGTTTATTGGCTGTCATCCAAGTCGATATTTTGATCAGCTCCTCATTCACAATGGTGTTGAGGGTGGCAAGATTAGGGTGAGAGATGACATAAGTCGTGTCGTCAGCAAAGAGAATGGGTTTCAGGTGTTGGGATATGTTTGGAAGGTCATTGATGTATATGTGGAAGAGCAGGGAACCAAGGACACTTCCCTGCAGAACTCCAGTATCAAGTGGCCGTGTTGCTGATGCTGTGTCTTTAATGGTGACATACTGATACCTATTAGTAATGTAAGATTTGAAATAAGCAAGCGCATGGCCTCTTATACCGTAATGATCAAGTTTGTGGAGTAGGATGTCGTGGTCTACTGTGTCAAAAGCTTTTCTTAGGTCAATAAAAATTCCTAGTGGATATTCCTTATTTTCCAATGCTGTGTAAAGCAGATCTAGCATTTTTATGATTGCATCATTAGTGTGTTTATTTTTCCTGAATCCAAATTGGCAGGGGTTGAGTATGTTTTGAGCCGTTATAAATGAATACAGTCTCCTGTGCACGAGTTTCTCAAAAATTTTGGATAGCAATGGTAAGTTAGATATTGGCCTATAGTTGTTTAAGTCTGTAGGGTCACCACCTTTATGTATTGGTGTAACCCTTGCAATCTTGAGTAGTTTTGGGAAGGTGCTAGTCTCTAGTGACTTGTTAAAAAGTAATGAAATAGCATGTGAAAGGACATGGGCTGCTCGCTTGTACAGTAATGGTGGGACATGAGACAGATTCCCCGAGTTATTTTTAAGTGACTTTATAATCTCGGTGACTTCCGTGGGCTCAGTTGGTGCAAGATAGAAGGAATTAGGGAAATTCCCATCTAGGTAGTCCCCGGCATGGGCATTGGTATGTGGGATTTTACTGGCGAGATTAGATCCTATGGTAGAGAAGAAGTCGTTTATCTTGTTAGCTGTGTCAGTGGGATGTAGTGGTGTTTCATTAGGTTTAGCTAGGACAATATTCTTGGTTTTTCTCAGTTTGTGGGTCCCTAGAATCTGAGAGAGTGTTTTCCAGGTCTTTTTTATATCTCCTCTAGTGTCTGTGAATCTGGAGTAGTATAGTTGTTTGGCTTTCTTTATTACTTTGGTGAGAGCTGATGAATAGTGTTTAAGAATATCTTTGTGTATTAAGCCCTGTCTATATTGCTTTTCATATTGGTGTTTCATGTCAATGGATTTCAGAATGGTGCTGGTTAGCCATGGGCAACCAAGCCGTTTGTTTGTGATCTGCTTTGTTTTTATAGGACAATGTTTGTTGTATAGTCTAAGTAATTTGTTAAGAAAAATGTCTGTCCAGTCATCAATACCATTGGCCTTGGAGAATTATGTAGGCCAGTCAACAGTCTCTAGGTCAGCTGTGAACTTCCTTACTGAGGCCTCGTCATGGAGTCTAAATGAGACTTTGTTGTATTCAAGTGGTGGTTTACTAATGTTTGTCAGGAGGAAGGTAGGGTAGTGGTCTGTAGTGATATCTGTGATTATCCCTGATTTAAGGGGGGCTAGTATATTGGTCCATATGTGGTCTTGTATGGTTGCACTTGTCTCAGTGAGCCTGGTTGGTTTAGTTATTGTTGGTATGAGAAGTGTGTTGTTCATATTGTTGATGAAATCAGTTACAGGCTGATCATCTAGTAAGCCAAGGTTGATGTTGAAGTCTCCAGCTAAGAGAAGGTGGTGCTTATTCATTTGTCTGTTTGTTATTAGTGACTTTAATTTCTCACTGAAATTTGGGATGTTTGTGTGAGGTATCCGGTAAATGGCACCGATTGTTATAGGCGTCTTAAGGTTTTTTACAGTAAAATTAGCAAAAATGTATTCCCCATATTCATCACTAAAGCAAGTGGTGCTAATACAAGATAATTGGTTAGAGTAATAGATTGCAATACCACCCCCAACTTGGTTTGGTCTGCAGTTGTGAATTGCTGTGTATCCTGGTAGAGGGTAGATATCTATTGTGTCCTGCTTAAGCCAGGTCTCAGTAAGAATAATGCAGGAGAAGGGTGTCTTTAGTGATTCAAGGAGTGCTAGGAGGTCATCATAGTGTTTGCTTAAGGACCTGATGTTGTAGTTAAGTACTGATAGACTTTTAGCATTGTTAAGGATAGTGCTGGCTTGTGATGCTGTGTAATAAAGGCAGTTACTTTCCAATAGGTTTTGATTGGGTGTCAGATTATGGAGGTTTAGATCAGGGTCAACGTGATCAATCATCTTCTAGGTTTAAATTATTGTTATGTATATCCTGAGTTGTGTGTTGTGTTCTAGTACTGATATCTGCAGTGGTAGGAAGTTTGGACAAGTATATAGCTAGAGTATTTTGGTCATGTAGGGTATAGTCACTACTACACATAATGAAGTTGATGTTGTCTATATGTTGTGCTGGAATGAACTAAAGTACAACTAGGTATAAACTAGTAATATAAAAATACAAATTAAAAATAGAACAAGACTCTCACTTGTAATTGCACTAAGGTCTAATAATGACTTTTGTGGAGTCTATGTTTTGAGCTAGAATGAGCTATAGTACAATAGGTTTAATCTAATAATATAAAAATACAAATTAAAAATAGCACTAGTCTCTCACTAGTAATTGCATTATGGTCTAATATAGTGAATTTGGTATTGACTATGTATCGAGTTAGAATGAGCTATGGTACAACTGAATTTAATCTAATAATATAAAAATACAAATTAAAAATAGCACCCGTCTCTCACTAGTAATTGCACTATGGTCTAATATAGTGAATTTGGTATTGACTATGTATTGAGCTAGAAAGAGCTATAGTACAACTAGGTTTAGTCTAATAATATAAAAATACAAATTACAAATAGCACCAGTCTCTCACTAGTAATTGCACTATGGTCTAATATAGTGAATTTGGTATTGACTATGTATTGAGCTAGAATAAGCTAGAGTAAAACTGTGAGTAATCAAATAATATAATAAAGGCACAAGACTCTCAATTGTAATTGCACTAAGGTCTTATATAAGTTGTTTACAAGAATTAGAGTATAACTAGATTTAAATTGACAGGATAAAATACACAAATTAAGGTAGCAAAAGAATAATAAAAAAAATGATAAAAATAAAAATGGCAATGACTTGGCTATAATATGCTAGTAAGATGGTAGACAGGATAATATAAAAGTTGTAGTTGAAAATACTAGTTTAAAAAAGTATGGAATAAAAATGGTCAATAAAAGAAGTTTACAATAAGTTTGATCAATATAGTTTAAAGTAAAATTGGGCAATAATAGGTATTTAGAATAAAATTGGGCAATTGAGTATTTTTTAGTGAGGTAGAATTATTGAAGACAAGTTATGGTTAGTTTATAATAAAATAAGATGGAACAGTAATGTGGTAAGTTGTAAAAAAGGAGATAGATTCTGTAGATATTAAACACAATTAAGACTATGAGGTAGAATGGTCGTTGAATACAACAATGACAATTAAAAGTAGTTGGGGTATTAGAATTTTAGGGGGGCACAAATTTATGACAATATAACACTAACGGTGGACTATGGGTATTATCTGCACTTTACTCTGATTCTGTTAGTTCAGCCTCACTTAGGAATGTTTTATGGTCATGTTCTGTAGAGATGAAGTATCTCTTCCCAGTGGGCTGTTTCCTAACTGCGATTTTTTCATCCCTCACAAAGCACTGGTGGATTTTTTGGGCATAGCGTAATTTTCTTATCCGATAAAGAAGGTTTTGTCTTGTTTTGGTAAGGCACTCATTGACATAAACATCAGTTTTCATAGAAATAGATGTTTTTAGTAGGTTGTTTCTTTGTAGGCTAGTTTGGAATTTTAACAGCACTGTTTTTTTACCTGCTTGGTAGCCCATCAGTTTGCAATCCTTTAGATCGTCACTACGTATGTTAAGGCGAAGGTGGTCCTTGATAAGCTGTAGTGTGGTCTCCATGCAGGTCTCTTGGGTGACTGTGGCTGGGAGATGTTTGCTGTTAACTACAACAGCGTCAGATAGCTGCTGTTGGTCATTATGGTCTTGGAAGTTGGTTATGACATTGGTAAGTTGTTGGTCCACTCTTGATCTTTCCTCTGTAATGTTGGTAGTAAGTAGGGTGACTTGGTCTTTTAGAGTGTTGATGGTGTCTAGGGACTGGGTGTGGGTGTTGCTTTGTTGTTCTAGAGTGTCTAGTTTATGTTCTAGAGCAGTGATCTTGTTGAGGTAATCTGCATTGCTAGCTTTTAGTTCCTGCATTTCTTGAGTTAGTTTGGTGATTGTTTGGTTCTGAATCATAAGGAGTTTAGCTATTTCTGGGTCGGTGATCTTCTTGACATCAAATACTGGGAAGGAGTTATCTTGGACTGTAGCGGCGGCCATGTTTGTTGTTGTCTGTCGTGTGTTGTGGTGATGCCGGTGGGTGATGAGGGTTGTGTCCTGGCTGGCAGTACCACAAGATTTCCTCGTGTTATTACTGCTCTCACCTTCGATGTTAGGAGTCCTTAGCTGGTTACTGGATCTTCTTTTATTGTTCTGACCCTTGTCCATTGGCTGTGGCTTCGGGTGAATGGTAGGCGATGGGTGATGGGTGAATGTTGTGGAGTATCACTTCAGTGGCAGCGGGGTAGGAGGTGGTAGTACGAGTCCTATTAGTTGGTAATTTGTGAACTTTTGGGTGATTTCTGCAGTTGCTTTATATCATTCTGGGTATCCACACATGTTAGTGTTATGCGGGTCTTGATTAGGTCATCACTGGGCTGCTGGGAACCTCAGGTAGAAGTAAAAATAGAGGACAAGGTTCCTGTTGCCGCTGCCGCTGCCACTCACTGCCGCTACACATGGATATATCCATGTGTAACCTACCCCACCCCCCTTCATTCAGTTAAACTAATATAATCTATACAGTCCACAATTAATTAGTAGCACCGTACTCGTGGGTGCTATCCAATCCATACTGGTCTCGGATAGATATGGATAAGATTGTGAGGTTGAAGGAACCACTTGCCGTGACCAGGGGTGGTTAAGTTTTCTCACATATCTACACGGGGTGACTACGGTAAACAATATGGTTGTCTCCCAATGAGTTTACTTGTAAGCATGTAATGTTGAGGTACATAAAGGTAATCACCCCTAGAAAATTTTCCATACCCTGCTTCAGTTGCGTTGATGATTGCCTCTTGAGTGGTGGAATGCCTCTTCCAGGGCTGAGTCCCATCTGAAGCTGACCTTGAGACTGAGGAGCAGTTTGAATGGTGCCATCATGTCTGTGGTCCTACCGTAGTGCGATACCTGGGTATCTTTATTAAGGAAACGTTTCGCCACACAGTGGCTTCATCAGTCCATACACAGGAGAAACTTGAAGAACAGGAGGAGAATGAGGTAATCAGTCCCTCAACCTTGAGTCGATGTGGTCAGTCCATCAATCTTGAATAGAATACGGCATATGAGCGGAGAAGCAGCTTATAAACCGGTGGCAGGAGAGGTGCAGCAGTCGTAGGTGGTATCACATTTGCCCAATGTGGAAGTAGGTCGTGCCCAAGGGTTAGGCAAGCGAAGAATTCCCATTCTTATTCCTCATTCTCCTCATGTTCTTCAAGTTTCTCCTGTGTATGGACTGATGAAGCCACTGTGTGGCGAAATGTTTCCTTAATAAAGATACCCAAGAGTTTCACATGTGTCTAATTTATAAGAACATAAGAACATAAGAAAGGAGGAACACTGCAGCAGGCCTGTTGGCCCATACTAGGCAGGTCCTTTACAATTCATCCCACTAACAAACATTTGACCAACCCAATTTTCAATGCTACCCAAGAAATAAGCTCTGATGTGCAGGTCCCACTCAAATCCAACCCCTCCCACTCATGTACTTATCCAACCTAAATTTGAAACTACCCAAAGTCCTAGCCTCAATAACCCAACTAGGTAGACTGTTCCACTCATCAACTACCCTATTTCCAAACCAATACTTTCCTATGTCCTTTCTAAATCTAAACTTATCTAATTTAAATCCATTACTGCGGGTTCTCTCTTGGAGAGATATCCTCAAGACCTTGTTAATATCCCCTTTATTAATACCTATCTTCCACTTATACACTTCGATCAGGTCTCCCCTCATTCTTCGTCTAACAAGTGAATGTAACTTAAGAGTCTTCAATCTTTCTTCATAAGGAAGATTTCTAATGCTATGTATTAATTTAGTCATCCTACGCTGAATGTTTTCTAAGGAATTTATGTCCATTCTGTAATATGGAGACCAGAATTGAGCTGCATAATCTAGGTGAGGCCTTACTAATGATGTATAAAGCTGCAGTATGACCTCTGGACTTCTGTTGCTTACACTTCTTGATATAAATCCCAGTAATCTATTTGCCTTATTACGTACGCTTAGGCATTGCTGTCTTGGTTTAAGGTTGCTGCTTACCATAACCCCCAAGTCCTTTTCGCAATCTGTATGGCTAAGTTCTACATTATTTAACTTATAAGTGCTAGGGTTATGGACACTTCCGAGCTTCAGAACCTTGCATTTATCTACATTGAACTGCATCTGCCACTTTTCTGACCAAGAGTAGAGTTTGTCTAAATCCTCCTGAAGTTCCCTAACATCTACGTTTGAATCAATTATCCTACCTATCTTCGTGTCATCGGCGAATTTGCTCATATCACTAGTAATTCCTTCATCAAGATCATTGATATATATTATAAACAACAACGGGCCCAAGACTGATCCCTGTGGAACGCCACTTGTTACTGATCCCCACTCGGATTTAACCCCATTTATGGACACTCTCTGCTTCCTGTCTGTGAGCCATGATTCGATCCACGAGAGCACTCTTCCCCCAATGCCATGAGCTGCTACTTTCTTCAACAGTCTTTGGTGCGGAACTCTATCAAATGCCTTACTAAAATCTAAGTAAATAATATCAAATTCTTTATCGTGGTCAACAGCCTCAAAAGCTTTACTGAAAAAAGTTAATAAATTAGTTAGACAAGACCGGCCTCTTGTGAATCCATGCTGAGTATCATTAATCAAGCTATGCTTATCGAGATGGCTTCTTATAATTTGAGCTATAATTGACTCTAGTAATTTGCCTACAATTGAGGTCAGGCTTATTGGGCGGTAATTTGACGGTAACGACTTGTCCCCTGTTTTAAAAATAGGAATTACATTAGCCATCTTCCACATATCAGACACTACACCTGTTTGAAGAGATAAATTAAAAATATTAGTTAATGGTTCACAGACTTCCATTTTGCATTCCTTTAGAACCCTTGAAAAAACCTCATCAGGACCCGGTGACTTATTTTGCTTCAGTCGGTCTATCTGCTTCACAACCATTTCACTAGTGACTATGATGTTACATAATTTATCTTCTTCTGGCCCACTATAAAAATTAATTACCGGAACACTACTAGTGTCTTCCTGTGTAAAAACCGAGAGAAAATAATTATTTAAAATCGAGCACATTTCATTCTCTTTGTCAGTAAGATGCCCATAGTTATTTTTAAGGGGACCTATCTTATCTCTGACTTTTGTTCTATATACCTGGAAAAACTTTTTGGGTTAGTTTTAGAGTCCCTAGCAACTTTAATTTCATAGTCCCTTTTAGCTTTTCTTATCCCCTTTTTAATGTCCCTCTTAGTGTCAATATACTGATTCATGAGATGACCCTCGCCTCTTCTGATACGCCTATAAATTCCTTTCTTATGCCCTAGTAGATATTTCAGCCTATTATTCATCCATTTTGGGTCATTTCTATTTGATCTAATTTCTTTATAAGGGATAAATGTTCTTTGAGCAGCATGTACTGTGTTCAGAAAACTGTCATATTGATAGCTCTCTTCGTTACCCCAGTCAACAGATGATAAGTGTTCTCTAAGCCCATCGTAATCTGCTAAGCGAAAATCTGGGACTGTTACTGAGTTATCCCTACTATCATACTTCCATTCAATTCTAAATGTAATTGATTTGTGGTCGCTAGCACCCAGTTCTTCTGAAACTTCTAAATTATTAACAAGGGATTCATTGTTTGCCAGAACTAAGTCAAGCAGGTTATTACCCCTTGTAGGTTCTGTCACAAACTGCTTCAGAAAACAATCCTGAACTACTTCTAAGAAGTCGTATGATTCTAAATTCCCAGTCAAGAAATTCCAATCAATATGACTAAAGTTAAAGTCTCCTAGAATTACTACATTATCGTGCCTTGTGGCCCTAACAATTTCCTCCAATAGTAGTCTTCCCTGGTCCCTATCTAAATTTGGGGGACGGTATATCACACCTAAAGTTAATTTTTCATGCCCCTCTGAAAATTCTATCCAAACAGACTCTGTATGTGTTACTTCAGACTTAATACCCGTTTTAATGCAACAGTTCAAGCGATCTCGGACATACAATGCCACCCCACCCCCCTTCCCGATACTTCTATCTACTTGGAACAATTTGAAACCCTGAATGTGACATTCTGCAGGCATGTCCCGACTTTTTGAATTAAACCACGTCTCAGTAATGGCAAATACATCTATGTTACCTGCACTAGCAACTAGTCTCAACTCGTCCATCTTATTCCTAGCACTGCGACTATTTGTGTAATATATACTTAAGGACCCTCCTTTCTCTTTATCATTCCTGCTCCTTTCTGTTATTCCACTAAACCTATTACTGTCCTTGTCAATTAGTGCCACTGGCCTTCCGATATCCACCTCATTTTGCCTATTACTAGTTCTCCTAGTACTCATATTACTACCCTGAGACTTCACAGTTTTCCCGCAGAGACCCATACCACTAACTATTCCTAGTTTAAAGACCTAACAGCTCCCTCCACTGCGTTGGCCAGTGCTCCCACCCCACACCTAGACAAGTGAACCCCATCCCTGGCATACATGTCATTTCTGCCATAGAAGAGGTCCCAGTTGTCAATGAATGTTACCGCATTTTCCTTACAGTATTTGTCCAGCCAGCAATTGACACCAATTGCTCTGGACAACCATTCATTTCCAACTCCTCTCCTTGGCAAAATGCTACATATGACAGGTTTCCCACCCTTCTTCCTAATTATCTCTATTGCTGACCTATACCTGCTAATCAGGTCCTCACTCCTACGTCTGCCAACATCGTTGCCTCCAGCACTGAGACAGATAATAGGATTGCTCCCATTACCTCTCATGATGTCATCCAGACTGCTAACAATATCCTTCATCCCAGCCCCAGGAAAACACACTCTCTGCCTCCTACTCCTATCCTTCAAACAGAATGCCCTATCCATGTACCTAATCTGACTATCCCCAACAACGACAATGTTTTTACCTTCCTTGGCGTCGTCCGTAGTGATGCTCCGAGTAGTCGACTCACATTCGCCAGGTAGCATTACACCACTTGTAGAATTCGTCATGACGTTCTCGATGGTCTTCGTTGGGGTTTCTAGGGATGTCTCACTCACGTCTGCCAATGCTTCCTTGGTGCTCGTTGTGGCATTCCCAGTAGAACACTCACATTCGTCAGGTAGCACCGAGAATGAGTTGGAAGTTTCCACGGCAGTCTTCTGGTTTCTCGTTGTTTCTGCCTCTCCAACCGTTTTCTTAATCTTCAGCTTGGTTCCATGTTGCCCGGCCACTGACCAAGCTCCCCTCTTAACCTGGGGACTCACAACAGGAGGATTACTACGAATCCTCTTGTTCTCCTCCGTTAATCGCCGTATTTCCAGTTTAGCAACTCTGAGTTCTTCTCTCAGCTGCTGGTAAAGCTGCTCAAGAGAGGGCATCCTGGTTCAGATTCACAGAGAGCACACAAACAGGTCTTCACAGAGCTAAGTACACGTCACCACTGAGCTAAGTACACGTCACCACTGCCAAGTACACGTGTCGGCTCTGTGAACCATTCATCTACGATACCTGATTAACGAGACCAAACCAAGCCCGTAGATCCGTAATATTGGCTGGTGTTGGGAACGTCGTGATGGCGTTCAGGTACATAGGTAGGGGTTTCACTTCAGACCTGATTATCTGAAACACTACGAACTCCACATCCATCGAGGCAAACTGAAACTTTGCTGGATTGAGGACCACACCATTGCGGCTTACGAGTTCCAGGTAGTCAAACACTCACCACCAATGTTCCTTCAAGTTTGTGTCCCATATGATGGTGTCGTCGACACATTTGTCGCCGACACATCTAGGTACATCATCACTGATGTACCTAGAAATCTTTCTAGGTACATCAGTGATGATGGCATCCTGCGATGCGAGGAATCCCATTGGCACGTGATGGTAGCATAACCTGCCTTGCTCACTCAGGAATGTTGTCTTGTGGCGATCCTCAGGCTGGATCTCAATGGAGTGAAAGCCGTTCCATGTGTTGCATCCTCTGACTGGACCCAAGGTTAATAATTAATATTTGCGTGCACATATTTTGCTATTCACTTAATACTATATTACCGATGGCATTATTAATAGCTAAAATAATGTTTATTGTGCTTCATAGTATTATCTGTCTTATATTATTAGCTATGTGGATAGGTAGAAATTTTATTCTAAGTGATAGGCACTTCACTGTGAGGTATGTTCCCTTGGCTATGCAGGCCCAGACTGACTTGAGGCCACTCTTCCAAGGGTTACAATACCTCACGACACTGAAGGTGCCAGACACTAACAACCTAACGACAGTTAATTTGTACTCTAAGCTATTTTTTGTTTTATATTTTATTTAAAACTCAGGTACAAAATATATGGGTACATAATCAATATGTAACAAGATACAGGCAGTGAACAATAATCAACTGTGACCACACAAATACTGAAGAAGTACATATATAATGACATCAGAACTGGCTGCTGCACTCAAATCAAACACTGCTTGTACGTACTTTGTTTCACATGAACACTGCTTCCACGTACTGTGTTTCACATGAACACTGCTTCCACGTACTGTGCTTCACATGAACACTGCTTCCACGTACTGTGTTTCACATGAACACTGCTTCCACTTACTGTGTTTCACATGAACACTGCTTCCACGTACTGTGCTTCACATGAACACTGCTTCCACGTACTGTGTTTCACATGAAAAGATGGTAATATAAAAAACGATCGATACCTACCTAGTAATGCTTACACTCCCCCCCCCCCCCGTTAAAACGTGTCACTTTCACCTTAGTATACACAGTGACAAATCTCTTATACATTTATAAGAGCATTAAAAACTTCAATGACAAAATACATAAACACAATCCAGCCAGCTAAACGGCTGACACTATAATACAAGGAATGTCTGAACATGATGGCACACGTCCACCATAGAACACAATCCACACCCTAACTCTCATATACACTATGGTAATAATCAATATCGTGCACGGTGGTGGATTTAATACACTACCGCTGACACTTCAACCCCCCCCCCCCCCCGCCACATGCCTAGTGACTGTGTCTGCCGTCACCACTCATAACCACCAACAGTCATTGACGGTAACTAGCGTCTTATAATAATATATATCACCCTAAAAACACGCTATATACATAAAACTACGAAAATAAATAAATTTACTCATTGTTCCCTCCTGCAGACAGATTATTTACACTGCCGGAGATAATCTATACATCACATCCTACACAGAATGGACAACATTAGACATCTAAAATATTTTTTTTTATATATATTTTATTTAAAAGACATGCATAGTACATAAAAGTAAACGACAAATTACATAGCGAAAACTGTGGTGAAAAAAAACAAAAAACAAAAAGGAATCAATACGCACCTCAATTACAACAATAAGTCTTAGAATATATATTGCAGATTCTGCATAGTACATGTACTTTCCAATTAATATGGTACATCTGAAAGACACAAATCTGTACAGTAAACAATGACCATTCCAATATTTGGAGTAATGACATTATGTCTGGAACACTAAGTCTGAACTAAAGTCCCCATGGCAGGTACATCTAATTCCTGATTGTACATCCTGCCACGGAATGTACACCTTACATTGTACATCCTGCCACGGAATGTACACCTTACATTGTACATCCTGCCACGGAATGTACACCTTACATTGTACATCCTGCCACGGAATGTACACCTTACATTGTACATCCTGCCACGGAATGTACACCTTACATTCTTAAAACACTACCCCCCCTCCCCCTTTTTTTCTCGTCAAGTCACCTGTCACGTAACAATCTTCATATTTAACTGTATATTGTATGAAATACTTTCATTATTCCATATTGAACAACTTGATACCTTCAGTATAACTCAATATATTGATATAATATAAAAATCACTTCTACATGATTCATGTACAACGTATATCTACTAAACACCCAAACATATCACCTTCTCCAGGAAGGTATAAATATATACATATGTTACAAACACTTTACAACACAACCAGTAAAACAAAAACCTAATCCTATGTCATCCATCAATTACCCTATAATATATGTCAACTCAAAGGTAACCTAAACCTACGGGCTCTATAGAGCTCCCATGAAAAAACAATATGTAATAATAACACAAGATGAGTCAAGCTTTTCTAAAAATATTTTAACCATATCATTAAAACCACTACTAAGATGTAATTCTTCTTACATAATACATAACAGTGCATGACCTTCACACTTCGATAAATACTGATGCCTTCCTACCACACTCAATACTTCATGTGTATATATATATTTCGCATTCACACAGTGCACCCACATTGTCATTACATTACACATATACCAATAATTCCGTTTCAAATATATAATATTCCATCACACTACGACATCTGTCGTCCTTTATCAATTGAACAATTAATAATTAAATTGAAGAACTTGTATCGTCCACAACACACAACCTGCTCATCACACAGTCAAAGGCACTATCTCAGTACTATATTCATTCTCTTCCACACTAAACCCTTTCACATTATCCTTATCGGGAAGCCAGCCCGCCGCGACCCCTTACATTACACGTAAATCCCATAAATCCTTCAACCTAAAATTCCGATAGCCCTCAGTAAAAGCAGTCTCCCAACTCCCTCCGTAAATTTCCCTATTACGACACTTAGTTCTGTAAAATGTCGCAGCTATCACCTTTATCCTTTCATCCACGCCCACCTCCCTCATGGCCCATGACGTATATATAAAATCCATGACCAAATACGCCACTACATTCTCCACCATATTACTCACCCCACCTATATCCAAACTTAAAGCCCGCAACACCTGCAACCCCTCCCCCACCCACTAACCTAAACACCTTTCCTAACCAGACCCGCACAACTTCTATACAGTCACAAAAATATACCACATGAAAAATTGTCTCCATGCTTCCACACGCTCTACATTCCCCTCCCTCCCTTATCCTCCTATTGAATAGGACAACCCCAGACGGCAAAATCCCATGTAAAAAATCTAAACATTACCTCCCGAACACCCGGTTTTACACATAATTGTTTTAGACGCGTCCATATTTCGCTCCACGCATACATAGGGTATGCCCCTTCAACAGCAGCCACCACTGACCTACTTTCCACTCCTTCGAGGACCTGCAATTTAACACATGACGGGTCCCTCACTGCCATTAAAAACCTCAACATGGTCTCACCAACTATTAAATCCCTACCCCCCACCACAGTTGCATATCCTTACATACGCTCACAAGTCCACCTCCCCTCCCTCCCTCCCCCCTCCCTTATAAAACTTCGTTTTAGGTACACGCTCATCATCCATTTTTCCAGAGGTATAAGCCCCAGCCCTCCCCGACTGACCGGAAGTGTTAACACCGCTCTACTTAACCATTCGCAACCCAATCCCCATATAAACCTAAAAAACCCATGTTGTGAACGTTTTATCTCGCGTCGCATCAGCGGGTACATGACAACCACATGCCATAACTTGCTGTACAATAGCACGTTCGTCACTATTACTCTTTGATGCAGCATTAGTTGCGCCGCCCTCAAACCACCAAGTCTTTTCAATGCTCCATCCACTATTCACACCGAATTCACCTCTTGAGCCACCCATGTATCTCTCACATAAACTATCCCACATATCAATAGTTGATCCACCACATTCCACCCACCCCCTAACACCTCATCCCCATGTGTACTATCCCTTAGGTCTAGAAACTTAGTCTTCTCAACATTAATTTTCATCCCTGAAGCCTCCCCAAACACATCCACCACCTTACCCACCCTAAGCAAGTCCCTATTACCTCTCACCAAAACAGTCGTGCCATCCACATAGCCTACAATACCAGCCCCCCCTCCCCCCGGTCATTACCCTCCCAACCTCCCGCAACACACCTCCGAATAGCCCTATAAAATGGATCCTGTATACACGCAAACAATATTTGCGATAGTGGGCAACCTTGGCGCAGTCCCCGTCGCATCTGTATTTTAACTCCTAGCCTCCCGTTAACCTGCACCCTCACCGACGCCTCCAGATCTTGACTATCAAGCTCACACTGCACATACCTTCCCATTTCCCCCCAATGCCACTTCACGGATGCCCACGCTTTGCGTATATGACTTAAACAAAGCGTCAACATATCTACTCATACCCTCCGTCGTTACCAATGCTTGACCCACTCTATACCCTTCCATCCCTACATGTACGTTTAACCCCATCATCTCCGTCGTCACTCTCCTCTTTCTCTGGCCCCCTAACAAGCCGACGGCCGATCACTCCATAGCACTTCTTCCAATCCTCTCATAATTCGCACACCATCAAAATGCTCGTTTTGCAATACCCTAATACTCTCCATTAAACCCTCAATGTCCTGCACTGGATAGCTTGCTCCTCTTGCATAGCAGCTGCCCTTCAAGATATCTTTGATACCCATACTTTAACCAATTATATTCCCTCCCACAACAAATATAATATTCTCTGATGCGAGTTTTAGCCACCGAATCCCACCAACTTACCAGAGCATCATTCCCCGGCGCCTCATCCACCAACAGTTCCCACAATTGCACAAAAGACTGACGACATTCCTCACCCTGCAACAGCTTCACATTTAACTTCCAATAACCTTGACGCCTTCTAGGCAATTCCTCCCATTCTAGGTCCACCAGTGCTCCTCTGTGATCCGAAAAAACCGCGTCCGCCACACGCACTCTGCCCACTATTACTGTTCGGGGCACGTATAAGCGATCGAGCCTAGCTGCATATGCACGTCTAGCAAAAGTATGTTCTACATCCCCACCCCCCCCAACGTCCATTAACCCCACCCCATTTAATAATTCCTCCAAAATCCCTGAACAATACCCTGCCCCTGTAGGTTCCACGTCCTTATGCCTTATCACACAATTCCAATCACCACCAATTACAGCTACACCCGGCAAAGCACGCAAATAATATACTAGGACATCCTTCACAAATTTATTCTTAATACGCATATCTCCCTCTGCCAGACCATACACACACACACCAAACTCATCTGTACCCTACCCCATCACCCATCCACACGAATCACCCTCTCCTCCCCACCCTCACAATGCCTCACTACGAACGGGCTAGTTTCCCTTACCAGGATGGCAACTCCTCTTTTCAAACTTATCGCATGCTCCACATACACATTATACCCATTCACCTTCAACTCATAGCCTGGTCTGTAGTTGTGTTCCTGCACGAACACCACATCAACACTATTATGCACCAAATATTCACTAAACCATACATACTTTCTCTCTGATCGCAATCCATTAATGCTCAATGTCATGGACTTGAAGCCTACAGAGTGGTTTTTCTTCTTGACCCTGGGAATGTCTTGCCACCAGGACTTTTTCCCAGTGCGCTGAGCAGGCGTGAGCAAGTCCTCGGAGTCAGATAGCGCAGCATCGCACTTCGGTGATGCTTCCTCTGCTTGCATCATGTCGTCTGTTACAGTGTCCCGGTGGACCTCCACCTCCACCGCTTGCATCATCAAGACATTCGTATCACACTGCGCCGATCGCTATCCTCTTCCACGCTCTGATCCACAGCAGGCGCAAGAACTAGGTCTGGACTCCCAACCTGCCCAATACTTTTGTCATCCAATAACACATTTAAAGCCTTGGCTAATGAGTCTTCCACGTCGCTATCACTCGCATCCGGGTTGTTCTCTTCCAACACCTGAGCTACGTTCAATGAAGGTGTGTCCCCCCCCATCGTCACACCTGCTGACTCCATCTCCTCTGCTCTCTCGACCTCCTCACTCCAGGACCCACCTTGTGTAGGCAGAGTCACATAAGGCAAATCTTGCTCCTCCCCCTTCTCTTCTGCTTCATGTCATTGCTGTTGTTCCATGTTGCCACGTCTCCTTCCACACAGAGCCGCTAGGTGATCATATGACCCACACAACCGGCAGGTCCGGCGTTGCCCAGCGTATGTCACAAACACCTGGGTCTGAAATTCTGGCAGCACTACATACGACAGAATAGGGTAATGTAACGTCATCTTCACAGAATACGTTCCTTCGGGTATCCCTGCGTATGGCCCAGTAGCCCACCTCCCAACAGTGGCCATATGTACTGTACCATATTTACCCATTGCAAGACGGATGTCAGAATCATCCGCCTCAAAAGGCACATTTCTAATCTTAACCCATGTGTAATGGCGAGATACGTCGTGAAGTCGCACGGTCACAGCATAGTTAACTGTCAAAGTGACCTCCTGGTACTTGTCCACCACCGCCTCATACACACTTGCCAAGTTAAACTTGACAAAGATCCTCGTCGTGCCATTCAGCGCTACTCCACATATCTCCTCGTTAGCAATACCATATGTATCTCGTATGATTGCAGGTAGTAGCAGCTCCATAGAAGTTCCTGTCACAGCCCCACAGATAAGCTCGACACAGACTGTATTGATGCGTCTCCAGCTGGCCTGCACCATGCTGTGAAAATATAACTGCAACCAGTCAACGCTAGGGGCAGCAGCAGCGCACGTTCTCACTACTCAAAGGTTGAGAGACGATTGACATTTAAAATAATTATGACATGTGTTTTGCATGACCTGTTAGTGCAGAGATTGCTTACACTCCTACCCCCCCAAGTGAAAACTGTCCAGCTTCACTTGGCTGTACACAAGATCAAAAACTCATTCACTTAATCATATATAATGAACTTGTGAAAAACATCTGTAATTATATAAAAGCAAGAACACCCCAGGCTAGATCTTACATTATATATACAAGACCAAAACGTGCCACTAGTTAAAAAACAGGTATGAATGCCTCATTATTATGACAAGTTACATTGATCATTTTAAATTAAGCATTGTCCTCATCGCTCTCGGGCCGTGTGGACGTGCTGTGCAGACGCTCCTGAATCAGCTAGTTTTCTGTGCAGTTTTCCTGTTTTTGAGCAATCAAAATGGCGGATCGACATGTTCGATGTGTGAATACAGTCTGTGTTGAATTGTTCAACTATGCAGGTGTTACTTCCAACGATCGTCGGTGAAGTATATGGCATACCGAATGAGGAATTGTATTGCGTAGCACTCAATGGAGTTACTAGAATTTTCATCAAGTTTAAGGAAACAGGTTACTACTCCAGCATCGTTAACGAATATCATGAGAAGCGGATGGCTGTGAACAATGCAGTGGAGGTATGCCTTTATGATGTTTCAAGCTACGTGACGTGGGTCAAAGTGAGGAATGTGCCGTTTGAAGCAACGGAGCATAATGTGGTAACGGTTTTCTGAAATTATGGAAAGATCCAAGCAGCGAAATTGGGAGTGTGGAAAGATGGACTGTATGTTGGGTTGCCTGAAGGTTCTTTTACACTGAAGATTACTTTACGGCAGCCGATTCCTTCATATGTACAATTGGACGACTTCAGAACCCAGGTCTTCGTGTATTATGCGGGACAGAGGAAGACTTAAAGATTGTGTGGGTCTTTTCATCACATGGCAGCTCAGTGCCACAAAAAGGCAGGATGGAAGGAATACATATCATCGCCGGTAATTCAACAGCAAGGCACAGCCGTGTCGGAGGCAGGTGCGGTCGCACGACAGACACCTAACAGTTGGAGTGCAGAGGTCGACAAGGCAGAGGAGGAAATGGACGCATGTGTCATGTTATCCGTTGATATGGAACCTGTACAAGCGTCGAAGAGGAAAGAAGATGATGGGTGTGCAGAGCAACAGGATGGTATACTGGAGGAGGTTTTAAACTCCTTTCTGAGTGAGGTGGAGGGCACTCTGGAGGAAACGAGGAGTGGCCGCACATCGGAGACATCACACGATGCTTTAGTGCCTGGAGAGACCTTGTGCACTAATGGAACAGTGCACACAGTTGTGGCAGAGGTGCACAGAGAGGGAATGGAAGCTGAGGACGTGAGTGGTGAAGGAGGTTCTCGCAAGCAAACGGCTGGACCATCGGAGATGGACGACGCCCTAACTCCAGGGCAGAGGTAGGGGAAAAAGGCGTGGAAAAAAGACGTGAGCCACGTGGAGAGTGGGCGGAAGGGTAAGGAGGAGATGAGCAGTTCAAAGGACAGTGGGGGGGTTGGGGGTTTGGTCAGGCAGGGTGCCAAACGAGGAACTGTCCAACAGTCAGGTATTGTGGGACACCTACCAAGGCGGAGGGGAAAGTCGCCACTGTTACAGTAATTTCAAGGTTGTAATGATTAATGTAAATGGTTTGAGGGCTGAAGTGAAAAGATTGTGGGTGGAATGGTTCTTAAGGAGGTATGACATAGATGTTTGTTTTATACAAGAGCATAATTATAAGGTTGGTTGTAAATTGTTGCTGAAAGGATATCAGTTGTATGTAAGTGGGTCTATGAGATTGAAAGGCAGTGTGGCAGTGGCTGTAAAGGAGAACAGTCCCTTATGTATTTTGCAGTGGGAAGAGGGAGGGAGGGAGGGAGGGTGGTGAGGGTGGACAGGGAGTGGGGAGAGACAAAAGTTTGTTTTATAGGGGTTTATATGCCAGCGGAGGGCACTGTTAGAGTTAAAGAGCATTTCATACAAGAAGTTTTGATGTATCACTTCAGGGGTTTACCTTCAGTCACTGTCATTGGGGGAGACTGGAACTGTGTCATCATGGGGGGGGATGTGGAGCCAAGGGGGGCGGGGTGTGTGTTAGGCGTGCTACGCAATGTTTTGCAGGATGTCGGGGTTAGGGATGTTGGGGGGAGGGATGAATGGCGAATAGAGTTCGTCAGGAGGGGTTATTCGGTACGATTAGATAGGTTCTTTACAACAGATGCGGTTGGTGTGATGGGAGCGAGAACTTTGGACGTGGGGTTTTCTGACCATAGGGCGGTTATAGCAGATCTGGATTGGGAGGACATAATTAGGATACAATCAGGATTTTGGAAGTTGAATGCGAGACTTGTGAAGAGTGAGGAGGTGAGTGTGGAGTTTGGAGAATGGTGGCGAAATTTGTGGGGTACTAGCGATGGGGAGTCGAGTCTTTTGGAATGGTGGGAAGGTAGGGCCAAACCAGGTATAGCGGGTTTTTATAGATGGAAGGGACAGAAGGAGGCGAGGTGGAGGTATGGTTTACAAAATTATTTAGAGTATCAGCTAAATGATTGTTATGAGGAGGGGGAGGGAAGGCAGTATGGAAACATAGTGCAGCTCAGAGATAGGTTGGCAGAGATACATAATGAAAGATTTGATGAGATAAGGGTAAGGGCGGGAATGGAGGCAGTGCTGTGGGGGGATAAGCCTTTGGGTAGTGTTTTGCGAAGTTTTAGGACTAGGCAAAAAGAGTCAACTATTTTAAACTTAGAGGTTAGTGAGGAGTTGGGAGGATATTATAAGGGGCAAAGGCTAAATGACACAGAGGGAATGAGTACTTATGCTGATTATTGGTTTCAAAAAAAGTGGAAGAAAGGAGAAGTAGGGAATGATTTTCGGGAAGTGTGGGGACACGGCATGATTTAGGGACGTGTGGGGAGGAAATGGCTGGGATGGACGGAGTGATTTGTATGGACGAAGTGGAAGAGGCAGTGTTCAACTTAAGTACTGGAAAGGCGCTGGGAATAGATGGGATTTCGAATGATTTTTATAGGGGTCAATGGAATCATATTAAGGACTGTCTAGTAAAAGTAATGAATTGTATGTTAAGGGAGGGAAAGTTAGGAATATCACAGAGGACAAGTGTGGTTGTGTTGGTAAGGAAAAAGCAGGAGGGAAGAACACTGAGTGCATACAGGGCTATATCGTTAATGTGTACAGACTATAAGATTTTTGCAAAGATACTGGGAAATAGGATGAAGAAGGTGGTAGGTAGGGTACTACATAAGGGACAGATGGGGATTCCGGGGAGAAGCATGAGAAATGGACATTGGCGCATAAGGGAATTTTTGGAGGGTTGTAATGGAGGTGGTATTTTAGGTATTGATTGGGAGAATGCATATGATTGCGTGAATAAGGATTTTCTGGGGACTAGTTTGAGACATCTGGGTTTTGGTGATGGAGTAGTAAAGTGGGTTGATATCCTGTATTCTGAGGCGGTGGTAAAGGTGCAAATAAATGGTAGGTTGGGTAGGATTGTGGAAATGGAGAAAGGTCTGAGACAAGCTTGCATACAGCACCCGTTTTATGATATAGTTGAGGGGGGAGTTCAAATGGGGAGGAGACAGGATTCAATGAGGTGGTAGAATATGTCGATGATACAACTGTACTGATCACTGGTGTGGAAGGATTGAGAACGATAGGAAGGGTGTTGGAGATGTTCGGGAGGGCGTCAGGAATGCGTGTAAACAGAGCGAAATTGTGCTTACTAGAAATAGGTTCTTGGGCGGGGGGTGGATTGGGGTTGGAGTTTGGGTGGGAAGTGGCAGACCGGCTGAAAATTTGTGGAATTATATATATGGTTGATGAGCAGGAGGCTCGACGAGTGAACTAGGAGTTGATGGGAGAAAAGTTAGTGAACAGGATACGGAGCCTAAGGGCAGGGGATGTTATCTTACTACAAAGGGCGATTGTCATCAGTACATTGGTCTATAGTAAAGTGTGTAGTGTTGCTATAGTGTATCCTTTAAGGGTGCAGGAGGTAAATAAGATACAGAGGTGGGCGTTATGTTATGTTTGGGGTTTTGGGAGGGTGTGACTCAGTAAAGAGGTCATAATGTCAAACATATGTAGAGGAGGAGTGGGACTTTTGGAGCTGGGGTCGAGAATAAAGGCACTGTATGTAAAACAGAGGTTTGTGAGAGAGGGGAGGTGAGAGGGGTAAGAGTTGGAAGGGTGATGGAGGATGCGCAAAGGTGGTGGTGTGGAAAGGACTTATGTGAATGTGAGAATATACTAAGATTGTTGTTAGTGATTGGAGAGGCAACAAAAATTAGGGTCAGACGGTTGGTGGAGATGATTGGGAAAATGGAAACCATGCAGGGGGTATCGGTGTACCCCTTGTATGATTGGGGGAAAATATGGAATGATTTCAGAAAGCTTAGGTTGATGCCGAGGGTGAGAGAGTTGGTTTATAGATATATAATGGGAATTTTATCTTCAAAGACTGCATTGCGCATAATGGGATTGGTAAGGGAAGCGACCTGTGATCATTGTAATGAACCAGAAACAGCATTTCACGCCGTTTATTTCTGTGAAGAGTTGGGGGGGTTAGGTTGTGGTTGGCAAGAGTTTTCAGATTGTTGGGTGGGGATACAGTAGAGATTCTGCGAGCCCTAACTTTTGAGATTTTTTTTTTTAATATTTTATTTAAAACCAATACAGTATACATAAAAATAAAAATAAAAGGAAACAGTATGGATCTCAATCCTGAAGGTTCGGTCATTGACATAAGAAACCCAACACAAAATAAACTAACACAAATGGATTGCACCAATATACTCGCAAGATATAGCTGTATAACATACAACAAATACTTACGGCAGGAACATAGCAAATAAACACAGTAACAGGGTCATGAACTGACATATATAAACATTCAATGACTCAAAACCTAACTTACATATAAATTTTACATATAACATGACATATGACAAAGACTCATTACAATTGAAAAGAATATATACGAGAAAATGTAACAATTACTTCCAGCCTTCTCATTAATCAATAAACCAAAACCTAACATCATAATCCTGCTAGAACATCTACATACTTATCCCTAACATTACAGATTTACATATACCAAAATACAAATAAACATACAAAGAAAACAGCTTAGATCTCAAAACCGACTCATTACAGTTACAATAAACCCGTATACAAAAATCTCAGACACAAAAGGAATGCGTCTATAAACTGGCTAGATATATCTGTCAAGAACATAGCCATGAAGAACCAATATCAGGGTGCTGACAGTCTATAAGTACATCTTAACATACAAAAACCTAGAACATAACATGAACTAAAAAACACTTCATATGGCAAAGAACAATACCGTTGTATAATGCTATACAAAGTACATTGAAATGACAATTGAAACAAAGTAACGAAAAGGGAACATACAACAAGCATGTGTTGAATACATATAAACCTACACATCACATACACCACAGTACTATCTTTGTATAACACCTTTGAGGACAAAAGGAGAATCCAGACATACTTAGATCATGCCTTGTGTCACCTCAAACCATCAAACACACAAATACTGTGAGATGTACCCTCTCACACATTATACACACAATCATGTAGTGCAACAACACTACTTACATATTATATTCAATACCTTCTTAAAAACAATGTGAAAAACATATCTTACACAACTACCCAGACCAAACTCACATCACAAAAGAAGCTTATTTATTATATTACCAAACATACCACACACACTAACATCTATACACATTTCCGTACTCAAGAAAACTAGCCCGCCGCAACCCCTTACTTTACACTTAAATCTCTTAAATCCTTCAACCTAAATCTACGATAACCTTCAGTAAATGCTGTCTCCCATCTTACCCCATAAAGATCCCTATTGCGGCACTTTGTTCTATACATCGTGGCCCCTAACACTCTTATCCTTTCCTCGACTCCCACCTCCCTCATTGCTCAAGATATATAAATAAAATCAGTAACCACATATGCAACCGCATTCACCACCTGCTGACTCCACCCACCTATATCTAAACTTAACACCCGCAACACCTGTAACCCTTCCCCACCCACTAACCTAACTACCCTACTTAGCCAGACCCTCACATCTTCTAAACAAGTACAAAAGTACACAGGGTGAAATATAGTTTCTGGACATCCACACGCTTTGCACTCCCCACCCTCCTTTAATATCCTATTAAATAACACAACTCCAGACTGCAAGATCCCATGTAAAAACCTAAACATAACCTCCCTGACACTTGGTTTTACACGTAGTTGTTGAAGACATTTCCATACAGAACCCCATGCATACATAGGGTATGCCCCCTCAACTGCCGCCACCACAGACCCACCCCCACCCTCTCAAGAACCTTCAATTTAAGCTGTTTCGGATCCCTTACCTTCAGTAAAACTCGCAACATAGCCTCCCCAAACATTAAATCCCTACCCCTCCATCACCGTTGCATATCCATGCGCAGTCTTTCAAGGCCCCCCCCGCTCACCCCCTCCCTCACAAACCCCCTTTTCAGAAACACACTCAACATACGCTTCTCAAGAGGTATAAGCCCCAGCCCCCCCTGGCTAATGGGAAGCGACAACACCCCTCTACTTAGCCAGTCACAACCCGATCCCCATACAAATCTGAATACCCGCAGTTGCAACCGTTGCACCTCACACCGCCGTAACAGATATATTGCCACCACGTGCCATAACTTGCTATACAACAGGACATTCGTGACTATAACCCTTTGATGCAACGTTAATTGCTCTGCCCTCAAACCTCCCAATCTTTTCAAAACTCCATCCACGGTGCGCCTCGAATTTGCCTCTTGTGCATCCTTATCATTCCGCATGTACACTATCCCACATATCAACAGCTGATCTACCACACGCCACCCACCCTCAACAGTCTCACCATTATGTACGCTATCCCCTAGATCCAAATACTTGGACTTTACTACATTAATTTTCATTCCCGTAGCCTCACCAAAAACGTCTATCACCCTTCCTACCTTATGTAAATCCCTCACATCCCTCACCAAGACAGTCGTATCATCCACGTAACCCACTATACCCGCTTCCCCTTTTCGTGCAAAACCAACCCTCGCTCTCGCTATACTCCACCTAACTGCCCTATAAAAGGGTTCCTGAAGACATGCAAACAAAATTTGCGACAGAGGGCATCCCTGTCGCAAACCCCTTCCCATCTGTATGCTATCACCTAGTCGTCCATTAATCTGTATTCTCATAACTGCACCCAGATACCTTTCTACGCTATCATAAGCAGCTCTCCAATCCAGAGCCAAAACACCCCCTCCCCCCTCCTATAAAACTCCTAATAACTCCATGCCCTTCATACATTGATCTACCCGGTATGCCATATTGTCCTCTATCAATTACTTTACCTAAAACCTGTTTGATTCTGTTCCCTAATACCCTTGCAAATAACTTATAATCACCGCACATAAGCGATATTGCATAGTAATCTTCTACCGTGGTCTGTCCACCCTTCGGCCCTAATACAACAACAGCAGTCCTTTGCTGCTCACCCATTGCCCCATCTTCCTTCATTACATTGAACAATCTGACTAAAAATCTCCTCAATACATCCCAGTTCTTAACATAAAAATCATTAGGCAACCCATCTACACCCGGTGCCTTACCTAAACTTGCACCTGCTATAGCTTGCCAAATTTCCCCTTCCGTAATCTGTCCTTCCAAAGTCTCCCTATCTCTACCATCAAGCTCGCATTGCACATAACCACCCATTTCCCTTAAAGCATCATCTCGTATACCCACATGTTGTGCATATGACCTAAACTATGCATCAAGATATCCACTCATACCTTCAGTCGACATCAATACCTGCCCTTCCCTATACCCTCCCATCCCCACATGAACAGTTAATCCCATCATCTCCACAGCCGCTCTCCTCTTACGCTGTCCTCTCAACACACACGCCGATGGCCTATCACCCTATAGCACCTCCTCCAACCCCGCCAAAATGCGTACACCATCAAATCTTTCATTTTGCAAATCCCTAATGCTCTCCTTTAATCCCTCAATATCTCCCACCGGGTAACTAACCCTCCCACGTTCGTAGCAAGCTCTCAACTGCCCCTCAAGATAAGATTGAAACCCATACTTTAACCTATTATATTCCCCCCCCCACTACGTACATAAAAATCCTTAATACCTGATTTCGCCACCGAGTCCCACCATCTAACCAGATCACCATTCCCAGGCGCTTCTGCCTCCAACCCCTCTCAAAACTGTTTAAATGACTGTCTATATTCTTCTTCATGCAACAACTTTACATTTAACTTCCAATACCCCCTACCCCTTCGTGGCAACCCCTCCCAACCCAAATCCACCATAACACCCCTATGATCAGAAAATACCACATCCAACACCCTCACCTATGTATTACTACCCTTCTGGGGATGTACAAACGATAGAGCCTAGCAGCATACCCACGCCTAATAAATGTATGCTCTACCTCCCCCCCCCCCACAGATATCGATCAAACCCACCCCTGATAACAATTCTCCCAATATTCCCATACAATGCCCCGCCCCCCTCGGTTCCACATCCTTACGCCTTATCACACAGTTCCAATCACCTCCTATCATGGCTACCCCTGGCAATCCACGCAAGTAGTAAACCAGCACGTCCCTCACAAATTTATTCTTAACGCGTACGTCACCCTCTGCCGGGCCATACACACACACCAACGTCATCTGTACCTGACCCCATAATCCATCCACACGTATCACCCTCCCCTCCCCACCTTCACAATGCCTGACAACCAACGGGCTAGTTTCCTTTACCAATATAGCCACACCGCCTTTCAATCTGACTGCATGTTTAACATACACCTTATATCCCTCCACCTTCAACTTATAACCATGTCTATAATTATGCTCCTGCAAGAACACAACGTCAACACCATGATGCTCCAAAAACTCCCTAAACCACTCACACTTTCTCTGCGACCTCAAACCATTGATGTTCAATGTCAAGCACTTAAAACTGACAAAGAAGGTTTCCCTCTTGACACAACCTTTTTGTCACTTGATCGCCTCATTGCACTCTTATCCCTACCCCCCCCTTTTTTTGTGCACTCTTACTCGATCCTGTCTCTGAGTGTCTTTTGAACCCCTCTGCGTGACATCCGCCCATGTTTTCTTCCCTGAACGTTGTGCGGGCGTAAGCACTTCATCTGTATCATAAAGCGCTGCTGCACGCTTTCACGTCGTACCTTCGACCTGCATCTCGTCAACAAGCTCATCACCACGATGAACCTCAATCTCCACCATATTCACCAACAAGACAGCCTTGTCACACACCTTAGAACGAACTATCTTTGCCCCTCCGTCCTCCATAGTAGTCTCAAGATCCAGGACCGTGCCTTCTTCCTGATAAGGCCCCGTGCCCAAAATATCCACAAGCGTCGTCCTTATCGATGCTTCCTCCTTGCTATCATTCACTTCCGCGATGATCTCCTCCAATGCCTGAACCACGTCCAAGGAAGCGGATTCCCCCCCACTCGTAGCACCTGCCATCTTCTCTGCCCTCTCAACCTCCTCACTCCATGACGCACTCTGCGGAGGCAGTGTCGAAGAAGGCTGCTCTTGCTCCACTCTCCTCTCCTCTACGTTTCTTCGTTGTTGCAGGTCGTTGTCTCCACGTCCTCTACCACATTGCGCTGCCAGGTGTTCATACGACCCGCACAAACGACAAGTGCGTCGTTGCCCTGCATATGTCACAAATACCTGAGTTCTGAAATCGTCCATCACCACATACGACGGTATAGGATGTCGTATCGTCATCTTTGCAGAGTACGTACCCTCAGGTATGCCCATATACGTACCAGCTGACCACCTTCCTGCAGTGACCGTGTGTACCGTCCCATATTTACTCATGGCGAACCTTATGTCAGATGCATCCGCCTCGAATGGCACATTCCTGATCTTCACCCAAGTGAAGTAACTTGATACATCATGCATCCTCACCGTGACAGCATGATTCACAGGTATGGCCACTTCCTGAAACTTGTTCACCACTGCCTCATACATACTCGCCGAATTGAATTTAAGAAATATCCTCGTCGTGCCATTCAAGGCAAGTCCACAAATCTCTTCAGTAGCAACGCCATAGGTGTCTCTAATTATTGCTGGTAGAAGTAACTCCATAGACGGCCCCGTGATAGCTCCACTGGTTAATTCAATACAGACTGTATTAACCCGCCGGCGACAAGCCTGCGCCATGTTGTGAAAATATTACTGCACCCAGTCAACACCAGGGGGTAGCAGCAGCACACGTCCTCTCTACTCAAGGGTTGAGAGACGAATGTCTTTTGAGATACGAGGAGTCTCTGAGGACGTGAGACGGACTATTATGTACGTTGTGGCGGATTTCCTGTTTTTTCTTGGGGAATGAGAGACACGGGGGGGGGGGATTACAATTAGGGCAATTGCGGCAGGTATATATCAAACGGTCTGCAGGAATAAACTTACTTACTTACTTACTTAACAGTGGAAAGCACTTTTTCCTGAGTCATACCGCAAAATTACAGTCAATGGACTCATTATTTTGGCGAACTAATTATATGTAAGGGACTGTTTTCTCTTTAAGAGAGGTCACTTTAGTTTTTTTTTTTTTTTTTTTTTTTTGAGGGGGGAGAGTCGGATGTAAGGTTTTCGAGAGAAATTGTGTGGATTGGAAGGGCATGTAAAGTGTGGTTGTGTTTGTCATGTATGTTGCGAGAGAAAGGTTTGTGAAGCCCGTTTTTGTATCACTTCAAGCTTTGTATTTAAACAAGAGTTATTAAAGGAGAGTTCAAGTGAAGTATCAGGTCTAAAGATGGGATAGAGAAAGTGTTTTGGAACGTAGGATTATACTAACTACATTGAGTTCATATAGGGTGTACCCACTAGTTATTTTTGCGTACTTCAGAGTATATATTAAGAAAAAGTGTTGGTTTTAAGAAAAAAAAAATCAAATTTGGTGTCTCACATAATTATATTTTCCAGTATCATGTGACACTTCGTTACATATCTAGGTCAGTATTGTTCAATCTGGTATTCATACCGTCATGGTTTTGTCCTGTGTAATGTAAGCCTTTAGTGACATGATTACAGTTGGGCACCTTTGTGTGGTAGAGTTTTAGGGGATGGTCAGGGTAGGTGTTTAAAGGGGAACTTGTATTTGATAATTAAAGGTGATGCACGGGGTTTGTGTTCGATGGTTTATAGGAAACTGTGTATTATATGTCTGTAAGGACTTTTGTCTAAGTGAAATGTTAATTCAGGTATTGGAATCCATGTTTGCATGGTATTTATAGCCTTTGAGCATTGATAGTTGGTATGTTCTTTTGTCATTTTGTTTTATGTATTGTAAATTATGTATTTGAAAAGATATGATACAGGTCCGGCTATCCGATCATATAGTAGTTATCATGGTGGGGGGAATAGGGGTTTTATGAGTAATTAATGCAGGTCTTTAAAATCTGTTGTTAGTGCTAGGAGGACCTTTTAGGACACAGAGCTCTTATCTCCATTTTCAGGAACTGTGTTTTATGTTTTACTGTTTGGATACCTGTTTGTTAATATTTAAGACGGATGTTTTTCTATTGTGACGTTTTAAATAAAATATAAAAAAAGTATGGTGATGTGGCACCATCACTGTTAAAATGTATTATAATGATTGAAGGATTTTTACTGATTGACAAAGATTGTAAACCTTTTGGACTCGAACAGCACAACTCCTTTGTGGGTAGCTGTAACTAAGGTGGGGTAATGCACTTGTGAAAGTGTATATGGATGATGTTAAGGCATTTGTAGGTTAGTATGCAGGTACTAACATGGTTAGGTATAAACTGTCTTATAATAACATGATACTGCATAAATTTGTTTAATGGTAGTGTTTTCATATCATGTATCTGTATATTGGGGAAAAGTGTTTTCGTTACAATCTAAGTTAAGGGGTAGAGGGTTGTGCCACAGTTGTGTGGCGGCGAGGGTTTCTCATCCTGCCCTTAGCAGGTTTTGAGTGAGTGTTATCAGAGTGTAGGGGGTTAGTGTTCTTTGGATTGGTGTGGTATAAATTATGTTGCTATTGTAAATTGTGAAAGTTTTGACATTGGTTCTTTTATTGGACAACATTTTTATGCTAGTGTGCAATTATGTATTGTGTAAGTTTTTAAATAAAAAAAAATAAAAAATTATGCTCAACTACTTATATAGGTAGACACGTATGGTTACAGGTTACAAAATTTACTAGAGTGGTAGCAGGTCCAGCACTCTCTTACTGGGCTACAAGGCTTTTAATAACTGTTGTGTTCTGTCTGCATCAGAGGCCACCATCTCTGACACAACAAATTTGAAAAGCATTACTCATTCATTTCTCCTTCTATTTTTGCCTTTAATCCCAAAATGTTGAATGTGCCATCGTAGTTAACATAAAATCTCTTGATCCCAGGTATCTGCACTCTGCATAATGGGAGCCCAGGCCGGTGTGTTGACATTCGCGAGTGTGAAAGTGTTCGGAGAACCTACCGCCATAAAAATACAGTTAAATGCAACACCTCTGGAAAGTTTCCAGTGGTCTGCTGCCCCACCTCTGCAAGTAAGTACCCAGGGCATTTATTGTTTTTGTAGTCACATTATAATATTTAACTTTATAGTTATTATTTTTGTATAATTTTATTAAAAACTGCCGTCGGCCCGAAGGTTTTTCGTTAAATATGTTACTTTACTTTTATCTAATTGCATTTCATGGTAATTAACACAGGAACAACCAGCGGATTTTGTATACGATCCTGGTGTAAGACTGTGCACAATTAACTCTACTAAATAAGTATTAAGTTTGTACATTCCATCACAATATGCTAACATAGAGATCAGTGTTTGTGTATATTTCTCCTGCTCTTGCAAATTCCTTGCATTGTTAAAATCTCTAGTTGGTCGATGCATGCAGTTGATGAGATGAAAAGCTGTAAGACTTCTCCCTGAAAGCTGGCTGCCTTGAATCAACGTCTAGCATTGTCCTAGGTACCAAGGTACTGTCCAGCGTGGTGAGAATGGTATAGCACTGCGTACCTTGTTCCAATGTTCGTAGGTTCGTGTCTCCTTTGGCCAGTGATCAGTGTTTATGAATATATATATATATATATATATATATATATATATATATATATATATATATATATATATATATATATATATATATATATATTCAACAGGTCGGCCGTCTCCCACCGAGGCAGGGTGATCCAAAAAGAAAGAAAATCCACAAAAAGAAAATACTTTCATCATCGTTCAACACTTTCACCACACTCACACATAATCACTGTTCTTACAGAGGTGCTCAGAACACAACAGTTTAGAAGCATGTAAGTATAAAGATGCACAACATATCCCTCCAAACTGCAAATATCCCAAACCCCTCCTTTAAAGTGCAGGCATTGTACTTCCCATTTCCAGGACTCAAGTCCGGCTACAAAAAAAATAACTAGTTTCCCTGAATCCCTTCACTAAATATTACCCTGCTCACACTCCAACATCTCGTCAGGTCCCAAATGCCATTCGTCTCCATTCACTCCTATCTAACACGCTCACGCACGCTTGCTGGAAGTCCAAGCCCCTGGCCCACAAAACCTCCTTTACCTCTTCCCTCCAACCTTTTCGAGGACGACCCCTACCCTGCCTTCCTTCCCCTACAGATTTATACGCTATCCATGTCATTCTACTTTGATCCATTCTCTCTAAATGACCAAACCACCTCAACAACCCCTCTTCAGTCCTCTGACTAATACTTTTATTAAGTCCATGCCTGCTAATTTCCACACCGAATTTTCTGCATAATATTTACACCACACATTGCCCTTAGACAGGACATCTCCACTGCCTCCAACCGTCTCCTCGCTGCTGCATTTACCACCCAAGCTTCACACCCATATAAGAGTGTTGGTACTACTATACTTTCATACATTCCCTACTTTGCCTCCATAGATAACTTTTTTGTCTCCACATATACCTCAATGCACCACTCACCTTTTTTCCCTCATCAATTCTATAATTAACCTCATGCTTCACAAATCCATCCGCTGACACGTCAACTCCCGAATATCTGAAAACATTCACTTCTTCCATACTCCTCCTCCCCAATTTAAAATTCAATTGTTCTTTGTCTAAATCATTTGATACTCTCATCACCTTACTCTTTTCTATGTTCACTTTCAACTTTCTACCTTTACACACACTCCCAAACTCGTCCACTAACCTTTGCAAATTTTCTTTCGAATTTCCCATAAACACAGTATCATCAGCAAAAAGTAACTGTGTCAATTCCCATTTTGTATTTGATTCCCCATAATTTAATCCCACCCCTCTCCCGAACACTCTAGCATTTACTTCTTTTACAACCCCATCTATAAATATATTAAACAACCATGGTGACATTACACATCCCTGTCTAAGACCTACTTTTACCGGGAAGTAGTCTCCCTCTCTTCTACACACCTTAACCTGAGCTTCACTATCCTCATAAAAACTCTTTACAGCATTTAGTAACTTACCACCTATTCCATATACTTGCAACATCTACCACAATGCTCCCCTATCTACTCTATCATATGCCTTTCTAAATCCATAAATACAATAAAAACTTCCCTACCTTTATCTAAATACTGTTCACATATATGCTTCAATGTAAACACTTGATCTACACATCCCCTACCCACTCTGAAACCTCCTTGCTCATCCGCAATCCTACATTCTGCCCTACCTCTAATTCTTTCAATTATAACCATACCGTACACTTTTCCTGGTATGCTCAGTAAACTTATTCCTCTATAATTTTTGCAGTCTCTTTTGCCCCCTTTCTCTTTATATAAAGGGACTATACATGTTCTCTGCCAATCTCTAGGTACATTCCCCTCTTTCATACATTTATTAAACAAAAATACCAGCCACTCCAACACTATATCCCCCCCTGCTTTTAACATTTCTGTTATGACCCCATCAGTTCCAGCTGCTTTATCCCCTTTCATTCTACATAATACCTCCCCCACACTCACATCCTGTTCTTCTTCACTCCTACAAGATGGTATACCTCCCTGGCCAGTGCATGAAATTACAGTCTCCCTTTCTTCGTAGACATTTGAAAGTTCCTCAAAATGTTCTCGCCATCTACCCATAACCTCCACCTCCCTATCTACTAACTCCCCTACTCTGTTTTCAACTGACATATCCATTTGTTCCCTAAGCTTTCTTAACTTGTTTAACTCCCTCCAATTTTTTTTTCTTATTTTCATTAAAATTTCTTGACAGTGCCTCTCTCACTCTATCATCTGCTCTCCTTTTGCACTCTCTCACCACTCTCTTTACCTTTCTTTTACTCTCCATATACTCTACTCTTCTCATAAGACTTCTGCTTTGTAAAAACCTCTCATATGCTACCTTTTTCTCTTTTATCACACCCTTTACTTCATCATTCCACCAATCACTCCTCTTTCCTCCTGCATCCGCCCTCCTATAACCACAAATTTCTGCCCCACATTCTAATTTGACAATTTTCTTCTTATTATTATTTTTAATAATTATTTCATGAAAAGGGGTTACTAGCCCATTGTTCCCGTCATTTTAGTTGACTTTTGCAACACACATGTTGCATGTTGTACTCTTGAACACCATTAATTGAGAAAATCCTGGCTACAATAATTCACGCAATATTATATTGCAAACTGCTTTATTATTAGCTAAAATAAAGTTGTCCGACTATATATTATTATCTGATATCACGTGCATAAGGTTTTCACTCTCAATTATTATTGTAAATAATAATGTGTATATGTATGTTTGTTGGTTTAGTGCTCCCTCTTTTCATAATAATAATAATAATAATAATATAGGTTATTTTTGGAATCTGATTTTGTCAGTAATTGTGCAATTGTCTTGATGTACTGGGTAAATGACCAGAGTGTATTTTAGCTACCGGGTTACCTCACCTGACCGACCTCTTGTGGGGTATACGGTCACTATCAGGCAGTAGGTTCAGACCCTCAGCCGTGAATACAATCTCCCCTGACTCTCTAGAATGTTAATCTCTTATATGGGACAATATAGAATATTTCTTAGCAGATAACTAGTTTGGGTAATCTTGTGGAATAATTCAAGACGTCTGTCTTGATTATACGGGTATTTATATTTGATCTATGTATAATTGTCCATATTAATGAGCTGGTTCTGGTTTTCTGTATTGTTTATATAAAAGGAGTGAACTGTCCTTTTCTGAAGTATATATATATATATATATATATATATATATATATATATATATATATATATATATATATATATATATATATATATATATATATATATATATATCAATAACATCACTGCACTAGCCAAGGACTCGAACCCATGCTGCTTTGGCCTGCCTCATGGTGGGCGAAAACAGTCATGTATTTTCGCCCACCATGAGGCAGGCCAATGCAGCATGGGTTCGAGTCCTTGGTTAGTGCAGTGTTGTTATTGATCAATACCACTCATTCGTGGTCACAATAATATATATAATATATATACAATATTAATCCATTCCTGAGAGCTCATCGTAAGCCGAAATTATCGTAAGGCGAATTAATTTTTCCCTAAGAAATAATGGAAATCAAATTAATCCGTGCAAGACACCCCAAAGTATGAAAAAAAAAATTACCACATGAAATATTAATTTTAATACAAACTGAAGAAAGAATGCACAATTACTACTCTACTAAGAATAGAATACATGACACTTACCTTTATTGAAGATCTGGTAATAATAATAATAATAATAATAATAATAATAACAATCTTTATTTACTACAAGTACATGTACATGGTGTACAGGCCTAGCTGACATCATGACATACTACTATATAGAAAGCCCCTTGTTTGGCTCCGTATGTCGGGCAAATTAGGTCAGTGTCCCAGGATGCGACCCACACCAGTCGACTAACATCCAGGTACCCATTTTACTGATGGGGAACATAGACAACAGGTAGAAAGAAACACACGGAAGGGAGGAGGGGAGAGTGTGGAAGTTGTTATGGAAGGGGAATCCCCTTCCATTAGGACTTGCGGTAGCAAGTCCTAATGGAAGGGTTACTTCCCTTCTTTAAATGCCACTAGGACCAGCTTGAGAGCCACTGGACCTCTGTCTCACAACAAATCTGTCCATAGAGGTCTGTACCTCCCGTTCCTTTAAGATTTACTTAAAATGGGCCACAACATTGTCATTGTAATAGTCACCAGCACGGCTTGCAATAGCTGTGTTAGGGTGATTTTCATCCATAAAGGTTTGCACCTCAACTCACTTTGCAAACTGTGAAGGCTTAATCAGCCCTGTAACAACTTCAGTAAGTATTACCAAGGCTGGCTCCTTCTCAGGAAAATTAATGAATAGAAAAAAATGATAACAGTCAAATATAAACACCTTATTATTTAGAAATGAAAATATAAAACAATTAAATATGAATTTTTATCCTACTTGAAAGAGAAATGAAAAATGAAATATAAAAATAATATCTGAATTCAATGCTAATATGTACAGTTAGACTGGGTGTCTGGTTGATGTTGTTGACACTGTGTAATGTAGAAATTGTAGCCGTTGCTGATGGGGGGGTCACAGATGTTGAGTGACAACCCAACGACTATTTCTTCAGAGTCTCTAGCCTTGAATAGTCCATCAAGATGATAGAAATGCAGGTCTTTCACCACTGCAAAGATGAGAGGTAGTTGCCTGGGGTTGACTACATTTAGGTATGCAGATAAAATGGTGACGTCTAAGAACTTAAGTAAAGTTCGTCTCCTTCAACACTGTTTCTTTGGTTACCAGATGACCCAAGCTGACATTCCAAGCTAGAAAGAGACGCAGGTTACCCACTGCCTAAGAAATCACTCTCCATGACAAGTGAAGTATTTAAAAAACATGGTGATTATCTAAAAGCACATGGAAATCAAGGCAGAATGAACTATGTCTTGAAATTGATTAAAAGTGAAGCTTTGAACAAATATATCCACTAGAATAGGAGCAGAGGCTTTTACTCACAGTTGTGCTGGGAGCTGCAAGTCAAGTGATTACCATTTGGTCAGAGCCCCACACGTCACCTTTCTGGGTGGGAAAAGGGGGGGGATAGCGGGAGCTAGACACTGACCCTACCTTAACAAGCAGACTGGCAATCAAACTATCGTCACCATATACTCGCTTGCTACTCCTGTCTGTTGAACTTTACCCTCACACTCCCCCATACCAAGACTTATGTAAGGCACCAAATCTTCTACTGTCACGACTTAACCAGTCAGAGAGATAATTGGATGAACCATTGATATACACAATCATTGTCCTCTTCACTTCTGGGCTGAGTGGACCTACTGCGCAGATGCTCCTCAGTTGCCTGGCTGCAGTGGTGTGAGGTGGTGCTGTGGCGCCTCTGCTGTCAAACCAGGAGAACTACTATTAGTCAACATGGCGTTCATTCATAGACACAGGATCAATATTGTCGGCATTGAGCTTATCTGAGCGGCAATAACGCCAGTTTCAGAGCAAGTATTACTACCTAAGATCATCAGAGAGATGTATGGAATTCAGGATGGAGAGTTATATGGGGTAGCACATAGAATTTTTGTGAAAGTGCTCATAGCAACGGTCTATGAATCGTTGGTCATCCGTTTTCAGAATGTAAGTCTTGATGCAACACCAGCTGTTTGGGTGAGGATGATCAACACATCCAGGCATTACACATGGATTAAACTGCGTAATGTCCCCTTTGATGCTGATGAGACAGACATCAGAAGAGTTTTTGAGAAATCTGGTACTGTTCATTCGGCCCAGCATGGTACATGGGTGACGGGTGCCTATGCAGGTCTGCCGGAAGGCTCTTTTAACCTAAAAATTACATTACAACACCCCATACCATCCTTCGTGTACCTTCAGGAATTCAGGACACAGGTCATGGTTTCGTACACCTGGCAAAGACGTACATGCAGACTATGTGGGGAATATGATCACATAGTGGCAGCATGTGGTGTGGAGAAATTTTCTCCAGGAGGGGAGTATCAGCCCCTTCAGCCCTTTCAGCCCTGAGTGGCCAAGCCCTCAGAAGGGGCGAGCGTCTTGTTTACTGCTAGAGTGAGTAATTGATCACAGATGCTATGCCACGTAGTCAAGTGACCTCTGCTCCTTGCAGCGGTGTTGCAAAGTGTGTTTTTATAAGAGACAGTACATCTCTTACTTAGCAGGACAATTAAGGAAAATCCTGCTCCCACTTTATTACCATAGTAAAAATAGTGTACATTGTTGTCTACGCTTAAGACAGCAAGAAACAAACATTCTGCTTTGCTTCATCGAGGAGGTGACAAGGATGCAAGGTACTAGGTCAGCGTTTTTTTTTTTGTGCTAGGGCAGTGACGGCTTGGGGCGGTGTGGTGACGCCAGACTATCTTTGACTCTATGGAGAGTGACACTGACGCCAGGATACTGATCTGTGCATTAGTGTGAACAAAGTGTCTCAAACACAAACACTTAAGAGAAGTGTGATCAGCTTCTCTTGTGATACATTGTGAACAATAAAGACAAATCTTGTGGAACATAGTGTACCAGTGTGCGTTTCCTAGACAATGGAAGACGTGGACATCCAAGGACACTTCAGCTTCTATCAAGTCACCGATACCTGTCGAAGGTGTTGAGAACACCATAGCTCACGTTACAAAGAGCAAGGTATGTTACGAATTTCTTGTAGATCGGGGGATTGCGCAATTCTTGAGTCACAAGGAGTTTGTAATCAACCTATAATCAGCAGTAAGGTGTGGACTTTTGAGTCCAAACAAGTAGGTATTTCGTCAGCCATCATCGAATGAAATATGCTGGTATAACACCCCCTAGGGGTAATTTATACTTACAAATTGTATCTCTTGACAGCCCACTGTTGTGATGGTTTCGACAGCTTCTAGAGCTCGTCTGCAGGGGCGGCTGTGTAGACGATTTGCTGTCATTTATCAGCTAAGTGTTCATTATATATAGTTATAAATTATATTTTAGCTGGTAAGGCCAAAATTCTCAACAGAATTTTGGTCGTGCTCGAACCGGATAAAGACCACACTGTGGTCCAAATATGTTGTACTACAGTGTACAAATAACCTATGAGCCAAGGTCCTTCGAAAAAATCTGTAAAACTAGTGTTTTACAATATAAATCAGTATAAATGAGTCCCTCCAGACTCAATCACAGAGAATGGGGAGCCAAAAGAAAACGGGCGCTCACCCAGCGTTCACCCAAAAGAAAACGGGCGCTCACCCAGCGGACACCCAAAGAAAACGGGAGCTGGGTGACTCACCCACACCCTGCACCCACTGCTCCAATCTCGAGAAAATGCTGATTAAGACAACAGCAACCCAAGTGATGTTGTTTGTCTGAGTGTATATATACACATAGTGTTTATAATGTTTATAGACAGAAATTAAGAGACAAGATTGTGTTAAAGTTTGTTTCTTATAGATCTACCTGTTATATTAAAGGAACTTATATATAAAGTGTAAGCTTTCAAATATATATTAACAGTGAAATTTATATATGTGTAAGTAATATTCACGTGTGATTTACAGTTATACAGTGACATTTATAGTGTATAGTGAATGAAGTGTATAACATTATTTACGATTAATCATCGTGTCAGGCTGACACAGCAAACAAGCCATAAACACCAGACACATGTACCCTGTACCCTTCATGGTCATTGACCCTGAGGTTAAGCTTAGTGGGTCAGTAGTGTCTGACTCGATTATTGCTGACTTAAGCATAACAAAAACTCAGCTGTTTATAGCAGTACAGTGTTTTTTAAACACTCTAAGTGTGGTGCTAGAATTTTCAGTATACCATTAAAATGGCTTGTTTGAAAACTCAGTTTCAGTCTTTACAGACTAAGATTACACAATTAGAAAATCTAATTTCAGTCTGTCTAGGATTAACTCAAGATACAAACATAGATTTTGATGATCTTGAGGTCAAGTTTGGATTATTTACACAGCGTCTGGAAATAATTAATTCAGACTATACACATTATGAAAATAAATTTCTTGAATCAGATCCATCTGAGGATGAAATTAAAAATGTTTTGGATACTTTTAGTGATCAACAATTAAGGTGGACAGGAGTACAGGCTATCTGCCGCAAAACTCTGTCACAGAGACCTACTATAACTAGTGGGCAAACACCTGTTACACCTGTAACAACAACAAGTGTCCCATTACCAAGCTTACCTACATTGTCATTACCTATTTTCCAAGGTCATAATTATGAAGAATTCATTAGTGGTTTTCAATCCATAGTAAATTCACGAACTGACATAGATGAGATTGCTAAGTTCAATTACCTTAAATGTCTTGTGAAGGGAGAACCCTATGAACTGATTAAGTCATTTTCGGTGGTCAAAGGCAATTATCCAATAGTCTTACGTGTCTTAGCAGACAATTACTTCGATGCTGACAAGGCTAGAGTTAGACATGCAGTCTTAATATCAAGCTTGAAGCCACCCAAACATTGTTTTTCAGACTTACAGGCATTTAGAATTACATTAGACAATAGTCTCAGATCTCTAGATGCTAAATATGACCTAAGACAATGTGATTGGTTTATCAGTGGTATTGTACAAGATAAGTTGTCACCACAAACTATTGAACGATTAAATATTATGTTCAATAAACGCTATTTCACTTGTGAGGAAATTAGCAATGGTTTACAAACAATAGTTTCATGCATGCAAGCAACGAGACAAGATGAAAAATCCACAAATCCCGTGGATAATAAACCTTCAACTCAGTATAAAAAGAGTATAACTACTCCCACTAAACCACATAATGGGAAATCCCATATAGGCATTTATCAAGCTGTGAATACAATAGACAGTAAACAGACTGTCATACATAAACGTTCTCCAAAATGTGTACTTTGTGATGGAACACATTGGGCACAGTATTGTAGTCAATACACATCAATGGAGGCACGTAAACAACATGTTCATCAGCTGAAAAGATGCATCAAGTGTTTAGGTGAACACAAGGGAGGAAAATGCTCACTGAAGAAGTGCTTTAAATGCAAGGGTATGCATCATACAGCATTATGCCCAAATACTTTTGCTGAACAGCAGCAGACTTCCACAGAATCAGGAAGTCAACAAGCAACAGCATTAAATGTGAGAGATAAGTTTAAAGCAACTGCTCTCCCGATAGCTCGAGTTGAGTTATCTAATAAATTACACAAAACCAATGTGCTAACACTATTTGATCAAGGCTCACAAAGGTCCTTCATAAGAAGATCAGTGTTGCAGAAACTGAATAAACAACCCTATGCCAAAATACAGTTAGATATAGCTGGTTTTTTCCACAATTCTGGTAAACAGACATATGACCTAGCCAGAATCACTGTTGGTCTAGGAAACAGGAAAAAGACAGTAGAAGCTGTGGTAGTAGATGATTTGCCTAAGTCTGTGCAGATCCAGGGATTAAAAGAAACAGTTGCAGCACTGAAAGCAGCTAAGGTCAAGTTAGCCTGTCCTGACATACAGACGGACACAATTAGTCCAATTGATTTAATCATTGGAAGTGATTATTATCACTGTTTTGTGCAAAATATAGTAAGTAAACATGATGTTCACTTACTGAAAACAGCAGGAGGCCACATGATATGTGGTCCCATTCCCTCTCAAAGTGGGAAAGAAGCTGATATTGATTCAGTGGAAAATGTACTAGTTACGAGAATAACCGCTGATCATGTACCACAGCAAAAATTATCATTACTGGAAGAAATGAATGAACCAGTTGATAAGTTGTGGGATTTAGATGCGATAGGTATTGATGTAAATAAACCAAGCCCACAAGAGTCTCAGACTTATAACCAATATTTGGACACTGTCAAATATAAAGATGGACAGTATTGGGTTAGGTTACCATGGAAATTAAATCCACCACATCTGCCTAGCAATTATCGCATGGCTTTCGGACAGATGAAAGCACAAATACATGAGCTCAGGAAGAATCCAGAGCTACTGACTGTCTATGATAATATCATACAAGAACAGTTGGACAATAAATTCATTGAGGAAATAGTCGAAGATAAGTTGAAGACAGAAGCTCATTATCTCCCGCACCATGGAGTCAGAAAATATTCTGAAACCCCTTCACTACGTGTTGTATATAATTGCAGCGCACGTGCAAATAAAGATGTAGCAAGTCTTAATGACTGTCTGATGACCGGGCCCTCACTAACTGAGAAGCTTGGAGACGTGCTTATGAAATTTCGCACAAACCCATATGCCTACACGGCTGATATTTCCAAGGCTTTCTTGAGAGTAGGACTACAAGAAATAGATAGAGATTATACTCGATTCTTGTGGCCTGAAAATCCACATGATCCTCAAAGTCCTGTGAAAACTTATCGTTTCAAATCAGTATTATTTGGTGCAACATCCTCTCCATTCTTACTAGAAGCTACTCTAAATACACATTTGAAGAAATCTGAAAGTCCCTTCAAAGAAATCTTAAAGAAAAGTTTCTATGTGGACAATCTTCAAGGTACTGTGAATAAAGAGGAGGATTTGAAATCCTTATACAGAGAAGCTAACTAGGAGATGAAAGAAGCAAATATGCCTCTAAGGATGTGGAATACAAATTCAAAGCAATTAAGGGAACTTATCAAAGAAGATTTCCCTGAAACTGAAATTCCTGATTGCAACAATATGCTGGGACTTAACTGGAACACACAGGAAGATACTTTGAGTCTCAAAAGGATAAACAATAAATCATGCAGTACACTCACTAAACGTAGCTTACTGTCAGAGGTATCACAATGTTTTGATCCTCTAGGACTCGTCTCACCAATTACCATAAAAGGTAAAATGCTTATGCAAGATGCATGGAAACTCAAAATTGGATGGGATGAGAACTTGCCTCTAGAAATGAGTCAAGCATGGGATGAAATATCCAAGGAGTTTAAACAACTTCATCAAATTAAACTTCCCAGACAAATAGGTCAAGAGGGAAACAAGTACACATTACATGTGTTCTGTGATGCGTCAACCAGAGGTTATGGCGCTGTAGCTTACATGAGTAATGCTGAAGGAAGTACACTAATTACTTCAAAGGCCAGGGTAGCACCCTTGAAGGTCAGAACAGTACCACAATTGGAACTGACAGCACTCTATGTAGGTACAAAATTAGCTGTCTATCTCAACAAAGTACTTGATCATCTCACTATTGAGAAAACCGTGATCTGGAGTGATAATGAGGCAGTTCTCCAGTGGTTAAGAAATAATAAGAGTAAGTTGGTCTATGTACAGAACAGAGTAGCAGAAATAAAAGAGATGCAGAGAGATTATCTCTTTCTTCACGTCTCTACCCAAGAGAATCCAGCTGACATGTTGTCGCGTGGTGTCCCACTTAAGAAATTTGTGTATAATAAATTATGGCTCCACGGACCGAACTGGCTCTCTGATGAAAATAACTGGCCTCAGCAAAAAGCTCACATTATGCCAGAAGAAACAGTCTGCTTGAACACAGCAGAAATAAGTTGTGTAAATACTGTAGACACAACAGAAATAGTCATTGATGGATCTAAATACTCATCTTTGGGTAAACTCTTAAGAGTTACAGCTCTTGTCTTTGAATTCATTAAAGGAATAAAACCTGATTATGAATGTCTTGAACCCATTAAATACTGGGTGAAACTAATACAGAAAGACGTTTTCTCTACAGAATATAAATTTCTAGAAACACAAGATAAATCCCCAAAGAAACCTGTTATGATTAATTCTTTAGGACTTTATCTCGACTCAGAAAAGATTATGAGATGTCGAGGAAGAATTCATAATTCTTCACTACCTAAAGAAGCCATACATCCAATATTGATCCCCAAGAATCATTGGCTGACAAAACTGATTGTGCAGAACGCCCACAGTAACGTGTTACATGGTGGGGTAGCTGACACACTTTGTCATATACGACAATCCTACTGGATACCTCAAGGTCGACAAAGTGTGAAAAAACAAATAAAGGACTGTATTACTTGTCGTTACTACGATATGCGAGTATGTCAGAATCCAGGTCCACCTCCATATCCCTCTGAAAGAGTTTGTCATATCACTCCATTTGAGGTGACAGGTGTAGATTATACTGGACCAATAATTTTAACCAAAACAGTTGACAAAGTTCCCATCAAGGTGTACATCTGTTTGTTCACTTGTGCTACAACTAGAGCAGTACATCTAGAAGTAGCCACTGACATGTCTGCTGAAACTTTTATCAAATTATTCAGAAGGTTTGCAGCCAGAAGGGCATGTCCCAGACTGATGATTTCAGATAATGCAACGAACTTTGTTGCTGGTGCTGCTTATATAAGCAAGATCTTTGATCAACCAGAAGTACAACAGATGCTGAATCAACGCAGATGTCGTTGGAGATACATTCCTCCTAAATCTCCATGGCATGGCGGATTTTATGAAAGAATGATCGGCATTGTAAAGCGTTGTTTAAGGAAGACTCTTCATCGTCAGAGAATAGACTTAGAAGAATTCCGTACAGTTGTGACTGAAATAGAAAATAGAGTCAACAACAGACCTCTAACTTATGTTACCGATGATCTGGACAATTTAGAAGTGTTAAGTCCATCTCATTTACTCCATGGCAGAAGGCTCGAACCTGTTCCTCCCATGAATGATAAAGAAATCATAGAGGATCCTACTTATTTCGAACCTGAGCAACTCAAACGTAAATTTAAACACCTTAATAAAGTGATTGAACGTTGGGAGAAAATTTGGCGAGAAGACTATCTCACCTCATTGAGAGAACACTTCTATGGAGCTGGTGTTCCTGAAAATCATAAGTCCTTAAGACCTGGTGACATAGTGATTATCGACAATGATGGTCCGAGGTCCCAATGGCCACTTGGAAAAATTGTAACCATATATCCTGATGCAAATGGAATCATCAGGACAGTTGATGTTTTGAGCAAAGGTGTAGTGAATAAGCGGACAATAAATAAACTAGTGCCGTTAGAATTACACAGTGTTGAAAACAAAATTAGTGATTCTCCAGAAACCACACAGACTAAAGCTGTTCAGAAAAGACAAGCAGCAGTGGTGGCGAGTGAGAAAATTAAATTAATGTTAAGTGATGAATAGTTCACCTGTAGCAGCGAACCTCCGCCGCCCCCCAGTGTGGAGAAATTTTCTCCAGGAGGGGAGTATCAGCCCCTTCAGCCCTTTCAGCCCCTTCAGCCCTTTCAGCCCCTTCAGCCCTTTCAGCCCTGAGTGGCCAAGCCCTCAGAAGGGGCGAGCATCTTGTTTACTGCTAGAGTGAGTAATTGATCACAGATGCTATGCCACGTAGTCAAGTGACCTCTGCTCCTTGCAGCGGTGTTGCAAAGTGTATTTTTATAAGAGACAGTACATCTCTTACTTAGCAGGACAATTAAGGAAAATCCTGCTCCCACTTTATTACCATAGTAAAAATAGTGTACATTGTTGTCTACGCTTAAGACAGCAAGAAACAAACATTCTGCTTTGCTTCATCGAGGAGGTGACAAGGATGCAAGGTACTAGGTCAGCGTTTTTTTTTTTGTGCTAGGGCAGTGATGGCTTGGGGCAGTGTGGTGATGCCAGACTATCTTTGACTCTATGGAGAGTGACACTGATGCCAGGATACTGATCTGTGCATTAGTGTGAACAAAGTGTCTCAAACACAAACACTTAAGAGAAGTGTGATCAGCTTCTCTTGTGATACATTGTGAACAATAAAGACAAATCTTGTGGAACATAGTGTACCAGTGTGCGTTTCCTAGACAATGGAAGACGTGGACATCCAAGGACACTTCAGCTTCTATCAAGTCACCGATACCTGTCGAAGGTGTTGAGAACACCATAGCTCACGTTACAAAGAGCAAGGTATGTTACGAATTTCTTGTAGATCGGGGGATTGCGCAATTCTTGAGTCACAAGGAGTTTGTAATCAACCTATAATCGGCAGTAAGGTGTGGACTTTTGAGTCCAAACAAGTAGGTATTTCGTCAGCCATCATCGAATGAAATATGCTGGCATAACACCCCCTAGGGGTAATTTATACTTACAAATTGTATCTCTTGACAGCCCAATGTTGTGATGGTTTCGACAGCTTCTAGACCTCGTCTGCAGGAGCGGCTGTGTAGACGATTTGCTGTCATTTATCAGCTAAGTGTTCATTATATATAGTTATAAATTATATTTTAGCTGGTAAGGCCAAAATTCTCAACATGTGGGAAGCGGCAACGAGCTCCTGGCCCAGAGGCAGAGGCTTCCTCTGCTACAATGGAGGAAGCAGGTGGGGATCAGCAACATGAAGGAGGGTGTGGTCGTCTAAGGAGTGAGATAGTGGATGAGGCGCATAAGGCTGGGGAGAGGGTGAGGCCCTCGACCAGTTAACTGGCTCAGAGATGCTTCCAGAGGATAGTGATGAGCGGAAAGTACAGGAGTAAGTGTTGGAAATTGATGAGGAATTAGCTGAGGTGCTGAAGTCTTTGTCACCACCTGAGGAGGTGGCCGCACCTGGGAAGGTGGTAGATGATGAGTTGACAGCTGAAGTACGTCAACGACTGGTGAACTACCCGGACGACGGGAGTGACAGTGTGGCAGAGGTGTCACCAGAATCATTGAAACAGTGTACAGTGGAGGTTGAGGTACATTGTGAGGCATCCCCAGACCAAGCTATGGAGGATCTGATTGTCACGAGGAAGAGGACCGCTGCTTCAGATTCGGATGATGTCGTAACGCCAGCGCAGTGGCCTGGGAAGCAAACGTGGGCTGAAGGTGAAGGTAGTGGTGGCCACGACAGGAGGCACTGAAAGAAGCGGGGGAGAGAAAGGGAAGTGTGAAGGTGACAAGTGGATCCATAAGTTCAGGTGCCCATGGGAAAAGTGAAGAGAGGAGGCAGGGGTGGAAACTTTAATGGGCCTCCGGTGTATGACTGTAAATGTTAATGGTTTTTGCAATAGTGTGAAGAGAGAATGGTTTAGAATTTTTCTGAATAAATCTAGAGTGGATGTTGTGTTCCTTCAGGAGCATAATATTAAGGAGGGTAGGGTGCTGGAGGTGGCACGATTTCAGGGTTTCCATCTGCCCATTTGAAAGGAGGGGTGGGTATACTAATTAAGGAGGTGAGCCCATTTGTTTTGCAGAGAAGTGAGGGGGGAGGGGGAAGGGTGTTGCATGTGGATGGTTGGTGGTTAGGCAAACGTGTATCCTTTGTAAGCGTGTACGCAACTGCAGAGAATAACGTACAGGTGAAGTAGCAGTTTGTGTGTGAGGACCTTGTATTTTTCTTCCGGGCATTACCGGAGGTGGCAATAGTAGGGGGTGACTAGAATTGCATTATTAGGAGGGCCAACGTGGAACCAAAAGGGGCAGGATATGTGTCTGTGACCCTAAGAGATTTAATGAGGGATATTCGGTTACGAGACGCATTTGAGGGGGGGGGAGACAGCATATGTTTGTTATGAGAGGGAATGCAGCGAGGTTAGATAGAGTGTATCTTTCTCTTGGGGTTGTAGTGCAATCTTTCAAAACTGTTGAAGTAGCATTGTCAGATCATAGAGCAGTGTTAGTGGAGGTAGGGTGGGAGGCGCTTGCAGAAATATACAGGAGTTACTGGAAATTAAATATATGTGTATTGAGTGATGAGGGGTTAGAGGGATTTTCTGTCCTATGTAAGGAGCTTAGTGAGGACGCACGGGGGGTGGAAGATGCCGTGAAATGGTGGGATTGTATAGCCAAGGAAAGGATTAGGAAATATGTGAGGGAGGGTAAACGTATAAATAATTTAAAATATGAACTTTCAAATTATTTAGAAAACAGGTTAAGGGGTTGTTATGGGCGGGGGGCTGTGGGGGGCAACTATCCTATGGATGAAACTGTCGAGGTCAAGGGGAGACTGAGGGAGTTACAAAATGAGAGGTTTCAGGTAGTAAGGGTGCAGGCAGGGGTAGAGGAGGTGCTTTGGGGAGACAAGCCATCAGCGTGTGTGTTGCGTCATCAAAAGCAAAGGCAGCAGGTTATGGCCATTCCAAGGTTAGAGGTACATGAGGTGGCGGGAGGTTATAGGGTTGGTCAGGAGATACGAGCTACGAAAGGAATGTGTACGTATGCGGATAAATGGTATGAAAGGTACTGGACAAGTGGGGGGGGTGGGGGATTGAGCTTCAGAGAAGGTGAGTGAGTATATGACGTGTAATTTAGGGAATAGTGATAGGAAAGCTTTAGGAGGGGTAATAACAGAAGAGGAAATAGAATTGGCTTTAAAGGGAAAGAGGAAGGGCAAAGCACCTGAAATAGACGATCTCCCGGCTGAATTTTATCTACAACATTGGGAGGTAATAAGGGGTTTCATGGTTAGGTTATTAAATCAGATGAAGGAGAAGGGTGTGATGGGGAACAAGCAAGCAACAGCAGTTGTAGTCTTGGTCCCGAAGGATAAAGGGCAGCACACCTTCAAGGAGTACCATGCCATATCGCTGTTATGTGAAGACTATAAGTTGTTTGCTAAAGTCTTGGGTAATCGGTTTAAATGTGTGGTAGGGAGAGTGGTTTCGAAAACACAGTATGGATTGCCTGGAAGGTCGATGATTGAAGGTCATGGGATACTAAGAAGTTTTGTGGAGTCAAAAGGGGGGGAGGGGGCGGCATTGTTGGCTTTAGACTGGCAGGGGGCCTATGACAGAGTGGAAAGGGGAGACAGGGTTATGGGGAAGAAATGGTTAATTGGGTAACTACGTTGTACAAAGGAGCTAAGATGAGGGTCCAGATTAATGGATGGTTGGGCGAGGAGATTGTCATGGGTAGGGGACTTAGGCAGGGGTGTCTCATGTCACAAATATTGTTTGCGTGCATTCAGGACCTCTTCTATAGAATGGTTGAATGTAGTGTATGTAACAAGAGTGGGGGGGGGGAGGGAGGGAGGTAGGAAAAGTGTGGCATGGAATAATAGGATACATAGATGACACAACAGTCCTGGTTTGGGAAGGGATGGCACTGGGGGTTTTGGATGATATTGTGCAATTGTTTGGAAGTGCAACAGGGATGCAGGTAAATAGTGAGAAGTCAATGGTCATGGGGTTGGGTGATTGGGTAGAGGGGGGGGAGATGTAACGTTGTGAGGAAACAAACGGTGTTTTTAAAAATTTGTGGTATATATAGGGATGACTTGGACGATGCTCGAAAGGAAAACTCAAATAGCTTGTTAGAAAGGATCCTGGGGCATCTGGGTGCATTGAGAACTCAGCATCTGACCCTCGTGCAAAGAGCGATTGTAATAAATGTACTATTGTATAGTAAGGTTTGGCATGTAGCAGCCGTGTTCCCAATAACAGGGACGGTGATTGTGGTGATTCAGGGATGGGTGTTTAAATTTTTGTGGGGTTTAAGTTGCGATTGGCTGAGGAGAGAGGTTGTAATATTACCTGTGTGCCAGGCTGGGTTGGGGTTGATGGATTTGAGAAGGAGGGTTAAATGTGTGTTTCTTAAATGGGAGGTTTTGCACGAGGGAGTGAAGGGGGGCAGCTGAAAAAGTACATGATAGGTTGGGTAAGATGTGTGGTGGTATGGAAATGAGGGAATGTGAAAATGTTTTGAGGGCTTTGGTGTTGGTTAGAGAACCGAGGAAAATTCGAATAGGGGTTTTGTGTAGGTTGCTTGCAGGGAGGATTGTTGTACCAGTTGAGGGATTGTTCCCCATGTACGCGTGGAGGAGTATTTGGTATAGGTTTAGCAAGCTGAAGTTAAATCCTAGGGTGCGGGAGATAATGTATCATTTTCTGCAAGGCATACTACCCTCAGGAGAGGTATTAAGAACCAGAAGGGTAATTGTGGGTGGGAGGTGCAGAATCTGTGGGGGTGATGAGACGGCATTCCATGCAGCATACTTTTGTGAGGAGCTGGAGGGTGTTAGGCATTGGTTAAGTAGGGTGGTACAGAGGGCGGGGGGCCGAGGGGTGTTGGTTCTGCGTGCACTAAGCCTAGATGTGGGAGGGTTTGACGAGAGTGTCACAAGAGCTTTGGATTATATAATGATGGATTATATATATATATATCGTGGGTGATGAGGGGAAAGGGGGTTTGTGAGGTGTGGAGGCAGGTACTTGTGGTTACGGTTTATCGTATGATGTGTCGTAACAGGGAACTGTATGGTAGGAGGTGGATGCAGGATTTTTCGGAAGGTTATAGAATGTTAACATTAGGGTTTCTCATGAATCTGCGACTTGGGCTGAGTGAGTAAGGGGGGGGGAGGATTACATATAAGAAGAGGAAAGTCAGGGGGTCCCAGTAGAGTCGCCTCCTGGGGGGTGTGAGAGTGAGGTGTATGTGGGTATAGAAGGTGTAGATGCGTGGCATAAGTGTATGTAGCATGCATGTGGGTACAGACAGCAAAGGTGATGAAGTCAAGTAATTATGTAATAATGTATGGAGAATTCTGTGATTGATGTGTCAGGGTCGTCATGACCTTCTTAATATATTAAGTGTGAATGGTGTTAAGATTATAGATGTAAGACCTTGCAGGAGCTTTTTGGGTCTATGTAGAATGTATGTGTATAGCCTTTATTGTGCATGTTTCATGTGCGATATTGGTATCACAATTAGAGGTTATTTTGTTATGTTATTTATGTATTGTGTGATGGAGTTGTATGCTATGATATTCTCCTTTAAGGTCTGTTTGGTATACTGTGTCATTTCTTTCCCGCCTGGCCCTGATTAAGGGAGTTTGTAGTGAGTGTATTGACTTTATTTTAGCATTATATAATGTGCTTATCCTGTATATGAAGGCAAAAACCTAATGACTTCCATAAATTTTGTAATGACTCATTAAAGTTTTGTAGTGGGAAACGTATGTATGTTTTAGAGATTTTTTCCTGTATCGGGGGTTAGTTAGGAGAGAGTTTGTACTCGTGTTAACAAATTTATGATGTAGGTCACTCGTTTATACGACTAATGTGAAGGTTGTGATTAATGGATATATTTTATAGTGAACATTCTTTCTAATGAAATGAACCTTTGTCACAGTAATATTATGTAAACTACACCTGTAAGGCTGGGTTTCAATGGATGTTTATACACTTCATATTTTGACCCTGGTACTGAGTGTTATCTGTACGTTATGTCATTGTTAGATTTATCGTGAAATATGGTCAAGTTTACCCATTCTTTTCAAATATTATTTTGTTTTGAGATGTGTATCGCATTTTGAGGTGTTAATTTGTTGTTATTTATGAAATGTGTTATTGTTGTCCTTCACGCATTACCCTGACAAATGGGGTTTATCTCTTTTACTTTATATAATGTGCTCACCCTGTGGAAGAGAATGTTTAATATTTATTAAGTATATGTGAATGCTTAAGATTTTGTTTTAATAAGTTTATGATATAGGTCATTCCTTTTATTGACTAATGTGAAGGTTGTCAGCCTTTGCCATATGTCACAGTCATTTTCTTTTAACTATATAAACCTGAAAGGTTTCGTTTCAATGGATGTTTATATACTGCCATTTATTTTTTGGCCCTGTTACTGTGGTCACCTGTAAGGTATGTTCTTGCTAAGGTTTCTAATGAGGTTTGGGTTTGGATCTCCCTTTTTTCTTAATGCTACATCTGTCATATGGTAATATTTGAGAGTGTATGTGTGTAACCTCTTTGTGTCAGTTAAACTGTGTTGGTATAATTTTGTCAGTGTATGTTCTGTAGGATTGAGGATCATACTGTACTCTTTTTAAATTTGTATTTTATGTTAAGCTGTAATGTTTTTTAAATAAAATATAAAAAAAAAATATGCACAATATGAAACTTAAAAGCTTGGAGTGCCAATGTCCACCTCAAGGGGCGACTGTTGGTTCCCTTAAAAGTTACTAGGTATATCAAAGGTTTGTGATCCGTCTCCAAAATGAATTCTTTTCCCAGTAAATACAATTTAAGTTTGGAGATACCCCACACAAGGGCCAAACATTCCTTTTCTATGGTGGAGTATCTCGTTTCTGCAGGAGGGAAGTTTTAGATTCAGGAAATAATAGTGTGTGTATTTTGTGCAGTAAGCATCTGACACCTATTGCAAGAACTATACTACTTTGAAACCTGTAAGTACATGCTTGGCCAAAAATAAGTGTGCTTGAGTTTATGCCACGTCTTACGATGGGCCAAGTGTTTGGTCACTGGCAAATCATGAGCCATTTGGTGATTATCTAAAAGCACATGGAAATCAAGGCAGAATGAACTATGTCTTAAAATTGGTTAAAAGTGAAGCTTTTAACAAATATATCCACTAGAATAGGTGCAGAGGCTTTTATTCACAGTTGTGCTGGGAGCTACAAGTCAAGTGATTACCATTTGCTCAGAGCCCCACACGTCACCTTTCTGGGTGGGAAAAGGGGGGGAATAGCGGGAGCTAGACACTGACCCTACCTTAACAAGCAGACTGGCAATCAAAGTATTGTCACCACATTTTTTTTATTGAGAGCATATCTTATACAGACATAATACATATATATAGTTCAAAACTGTTGAGAACAGTAAATGGTATAAACCTTGGTAATAAATACCGACAAGTTGGTTTAGAAAGACACGTAAGCAAACACTATGACATATTTATTAGAAAACGTTTCGGTCCTGGGACCTTGATCACTTCAAGGTCCCAGGACCGAAACGTTTTCTAATAAATATGTCATAGTGTTTGCTTGCGTGTCTTTCTAAACCAGAACAGTAAATACATACATAAAGTATCACACATGCACACGTTGTTGGACACAGGAGAAGAAACCCGTCACAGACAAATGAACAAGAAAGACCATCAAGTACACTATACACACCCAAGCGACCTTTGAGTATATATAAGAAAAACACAAAATTATTACGTCTCATGTCTACATAGGTGTGACGTACAGCTGACAAAAAACAAACTCATGGAGGTGTAAATACAGAAAACATCACACATATATCATTGTATAAAGAAACGCACATTCCTAATAAATACCCCTTTCTTGGGAGTAAGTCATACAGAAGTATGTGTATCCGCCTGAGGTACACACACCTCCGCCTGAGGTACACACACCTCCGACAAATACACTGGCCACAATTACTGAATTATCATATTGTTGTACACATACATTGATATATCATCATGTAGAGTAAAGGCTATCAAACAAAATCAAGTTCACAGCACTGGCTTCCATAACCTAATGTGAACACATAAATAAAAACTACCCTATCACAACCTATTCATTACACAAAAGTCAATGTGCAAAACAAAGGTGTATACAAGAGACACTGTCAAGGTGCAAATTCAGTCTCTCCGACACTCCTTACCCACCCTCTTCCCCCCCATTTGGGCAACCGCCCACTTTCTCTCGTCATTACACATGACCCTGTCATACATTCTTCTAACCGTACATGAGCATATAACCTGTCACAGCGCGACAGTTTCACAATCACTACGAACCACACCCAAGCATCCTTAAGCATACATGCGTACATTACCTCTAAAAAATATATACCGCCACCCTCTAACATGGGTGTGATGGTAAGTGACCAAGCATATGCTAGGCTACATATACATAGAGAGTAATGCAGCCATCATCCCATGGGACACGTACGCAAAAATATAAACCGAAAACCCCCCACAACACTTAATCCAACTGTCATCACACTTACATCCTAACACCAACCAACCACTGAACCATCCCTCGTTTACGTCTAAGAGATACGCCCATACCTAAACACACACACATACACACACTGTGTAGTGGGTCATAAGCGCCAGGCTCCGGGAATCTTAGTGCTTTTAGGGCGTGTTTTAGCAGCTAGAAGCAACCAGTGTTAGTGAGAACGTCAGTGAACAACCCTACAAGTGATAACCAATGTATTAGCAAAAATAAATAAAGTAAAGGCGAGAGAAAGCCTGAAATTATACAACAAAATTTCAAAGTGCCAGTTCGTTGAGGCCTAGTTGGCACTTGTTGCCACACTGTTACAAATATACAAAGTACAAAGCGAGTGACTAAAGAGAAAATATCAAATAGAATTAAGAGAGGTTGGCTAACGAGAAACTGTGATGTAGCACACAGCGTGAACAAGCTAGCCAGAAAGGGGATATATATATATATATATATATATATATATATATATACATACTTATACATAAATATATATAAGCAGAGGTGGTGGCAGCAGTAGGCCTGAGGAAGTAGGCCGCCATAACAGGTTGGGTGTCATCACAAATAAGTGTACTTACCAAAAGTGAAGTGTAAATTATAAAAGTAGCAGTATACAAGGGATAAGTGTGGTAAATGAGGACTCAAAAGGGCAACGAGAAAAGAATAGCTGAAGAAGTCAGAGGTGGAAGGGCGAGGTGCACGAGTCATCATACAGCGAGCATCGTACAGCGAGCATCGTACATCAGGCATCTGGATGGACGTCCCCTCTGAGGAGTAACGTACAAATCACCTGTTTGTGGTTGGCGGGAGGTTTTGAGTGGTAGAGCCGGCCCTACGGTCACTGGTAGCTCGCTATCTAAACCCTGCTCCAGAGCGATTATCATACACACAACACCTAGCAGTAGTAGGAAGATAAAATTTGTAGGAGCAAGGAATAGGCAGGAGGATTAAGTCGGGGCTAATGGGACTACAGCCCTGACAACACTTTCGAGAGACAATGTTTTAGGACACAAAGACAGTACAATCTGAGAAGCAAGTATTGGGTACACATGTAGTAAAAGGTAGTACATAACTGGGTGAAAGAAAGACTCGTTAACACACGCTAGTATTATAATTATTAGAATTACTCTCAGTGTTAATGGTATCTTATTAGTATTATGGATACACAGAGGTGAAATGTATTTCTGGGACATATAAACAACTGACGTGCTCACACACACACGCACGCACACACATACACACTCGGGGCCAGGAGCTGAGTCTCGACCCTGAAACCACAGCTAGGTGAGTACACACACCCACTCATTCACACAGCTGATCCTTGGAATTTGACTGCGTCCCCTCACCCCCCACACACCTTTCCCTCCCCACAGACCTTTCCCCTCCCCGCTCTTGCCTTCACTCCCTCCTATCTTTCTCTCCCCCTCCCTCGCGTTTCTCTCTCAGCCTTTTCCCTCCTTCCCCCTACTAGCTCTCCCCTCCCCCTCTCCTCCCCCTCCTCCCCCTCCCCCTCTCCCCCTCTCTCTCCTCTCTCTCCTCCCCCTCTCCCTCCTCTCTCCCTCTCTCTCCCTCTCTCTCTCCCCTCTCTCCCTCTCTCTCCTCTCTCTCTCTCTCTCTCTCTCTCTCTCTCTCTCTCTCTCTCTCTCTCTCTCTCCCTATATAGGCTTCTCTCTCCTTCTCCCTTTTTCCATATTTCTACCCCCTCCCCTAGCATTTCTCTCTCATAGCCTTTTCCCTCACCCTCCTTTCTCTGTCTCTCTCTCTCTCTCTCTCTCTCTCTCTCTCTCTCTCTCTCTCTCTCTCTCTCTCTCTCTCTCTCTCTCTCTCTCTTTCTCTCTCTCTACTCTCCCTTTCTCTCCCCCCTACATTTCTCTCTCTTTCTTTCTCTCTCTCTCTCTCTCTCTCTCTCTCCTCTCTCCCCTCCCCCTCTCTCTCTCTCTCTCTCTCTCTCTCTCTCTCTCTCTCTCTCTCTCTCTCTCTCTCTCTACTCTCTCTCTCTCTCTCTCTCTCTCTATAGGCTTCTCTCTCCATCTCCCTTTTTCTATATTTCTACCCCTCCCTCGCATTTCTCTCTCTCATAGCCTTTTCCCTCACCCTCCTTTCTCTCTCTCTCTCTCTCTATAGGCTTCTCTCTCCATCTCCCTTTTTCTATATTGCTACCCCTCCCTCGCATTTCTCTCTCTCATAGCCTTTCTCTGTCTCTCTGTCTCTCTGTCTCTCTCTCTCTCTCTCTCTCTCTCTATCCCTCGCATTTCTCACTCTCATAGCCTTCTCTCTCTCTCTCTCTCTCTATCTCTCTCTCTCTCTCTCTCTCTCTCTCTCTCTCTCTCTCTCTCTCCCTCTCTCTACCCTTTCTCTCCCCCCTCACATTTCTCTCTCTCACCCTTGGTCTTATCCCTCACCCCCATACTCTCTCCTCTCTCCCCCTCTTTCTACCCTTTCCCTCTCCTCTCTCTCCCTCTTTCTACCCTTTCTCTCTACCCCTCGCACCCTCTCCCTCCTCTAGCCTTCTGTCTGTAGTAAAAAAAAAAAAAAAAAAAAAAAAAAAAAAAAGGTGGCTCTAGAGGACGGAAAACCAGAGATCTGGTAGATGAACCAGGGAGGAAAGACTGGGAGTTAGAGCTCCAAAAAAGGAAGGAAGAGTGGGGAAGGAAGATAGTAGAGCTGGGTAAGAAAATGGAGGAGCGGATAGCTGAGGAGTGCAGGAAGTGGGAAGTACAGGTCTTAGCAGCAGAAGCTAGGATACAGTGCTTAGAAGAGAAACTGCAAAGCCTGAAACAGATTAGAGAGACAAATGACAATTCAGATGCGACATCAGGTGCAGACAAGGGGACGGTAAGCAACAACGGAGACATGCCGTATGCGAAGGCCTTATCAGACCCACGTGGGGCCAGGGAAAAGACGAGGAGTACACTAAGATCAAATGACAGGTCCGAAGACAATGAAGGTATGCTATATGCAGAGATTCTAACAGCCAGCTGCAGTAGCAAGGGACAGCTGGTCATGAAAGACAGTTCACTGAGAATAGAAGTTCAAGATATGACAGGGACTGAAGGCAAGAACATGTCAATGGAAGGAAATAAAATGCCTCAGAGGAAGCAGATGGAGACTCAGTGGGAGGAGGAAAGGGCGAGGTCAGTTTTTGTGTACGGGCTCCAAGAAGCCAAGGGGGACAACTTTGAAGAAATAAAACAGGAGGAGAAAAAATGATTGAAGGCATCATGAAAACAATAGGTGAGGGCGATATGACCCAGGTGACAAATTTTCAGAGAATTGGGTGGTTTGCGAGTGGAAGGATACGGCCTGTCAAAGTAATTTTCAAGGAAGAATCAGTTCGAACCAGGATTCTGCAAGAGAAAGCAAGACTGAGGGACAAACAGGGGTACCGGAGAGTATACCTCGACCGCGACAGAACACAAGACGAAAGGACTACACTGAAAGAGAGGGTACAGAGATGCAAGGAGGACCGAGAGGCAATGACGAAGATGAGCAGGACCCAGACACAGGAGGAAGGGCAAACACACCCCACAGAATCTCCCACCAAAAGACTCCAACCACGACATTCCCAACGCAACTGAGCAACCTATACTACAACCCACTCACTGTTCCCTCTGCCACCAACCCCCATATCACAAACCTCACCCCAACAGCTGTCCCTTATGGGCATTCTGACCCCACCCCCATCATCACAAACCCCACCTACACCACAGCCCCATATAGGCCCCCACCAAGGCTCTCGCTCCCCCAACCCCAATATTCTTGCATGACCACAATGATAGAAAAGAAACTGAAAGTTTGGTACACAAACGCGGATGGAATAACGAATAAACATGAGGAGTGGAACGAAAGAATCAGTGAAAAATCCCCAGACATCATAGCAGTCACAGAAACAAAACTCGCTGAGACAATAACAGACACAATCTTCCCAATGGGATATCAGATCCTAAGGAAAGATAGGAGTAGAGGGGGAGGAGGGGTTGCACTGCTCATAAAACACCGATGGGGATTTGAGGAAATGGAAGGCATGGACATGATTGGAGAAAGAGACTACATTGTAGGTACAATTCAGTCCGGAGAACATAAAGTAGTCATTGGAGTGATGTATAACCCACCACAGAACTGCAGGAGGCCAAGAGAGGAGTACGAAGAAAACAACAGGGTGATGGTGGACACACTGGCTGAGGTGGCAAGAAGAGCTCACTCGAGCAGAGCAAAGTTACTGGTAATGGGCGATTTCAACCACAGGGAGATCGACTGGGAAAACCTGGAGCCACATGGGGGTCCCGAAACATGGAGAGCCAAGATGATGGATGTGGTACTTGAGAGAGGGGAGGATGAGCCAGCAAGACTGGATCTTGTGTTCACCCTGAGCAGTTCAGACATTGAGGACATCACTTACGAGAGGCCCCTTGGAGCTAGCGATCATGTGGTGCTGAGTTTTGATTATATAGTAGAGTTACAAGTGGAGAAGGTAACAGGAACTGAAGGGGTCAGGCCAAACTATAAAAGGGGGGGACTACACAGGTATGAGAAACTTCCTGCAGGAGGTTCAGTGGGACAGAGAAATGGTAGGAAAATCAGTAAACGAGATGATGGAATATGTGGCAACAAAGTGCAAGGAGGCAGAGGAAAGTTTTGTTCCCAAGGTCAAAAGAAATAATAGGAAGACCAAAACGAGTCCTTGGTTTACCCGAAGGTGTAGGGAGGCAAAAACTAAGTGCAACAGAGAATGGAAAAGGTACAGGAGGCATAGGACCCAGGAAAACAAGGAGATTAGTAGAAGAGCCAGAAACGAGTATGCACAGATAAGGAGGGAGGCCCAGCGACAGTATGAAAACGACATAGCATCGAAAGTCAAATCTGACCCGAAACTGCTGTATAGCCACATTAGGAGGAAGACAACAGTCAAGGACCAGGTGATAAGGCTCAGGAAAGAAGGTGGAGAACTCACAAGAAACGATCAAGAGGTATGTGAGGAGCTCAACACGAGATTTAAGGAAGTATTTACAGTAGAGTCAGGAAGGACTCTGGGGGGACAGACCAGATGGGGACACCAGCAAGGAATACACCAACAAGTGTTGGACGACATACATACAGATGAGGAGGAGGTGAAGAAACTGCTAAGGGACATCGATACCTCAAATGCAATGGGACCGGACAACATCTCCCCATGGGTCCTTAGAGAGGGAGCAGATATGTTGTGCGTGCCACTTACCACAATCCTCAACACGTCCCTGGAAACTGGGCAACTACCTGAGGTATGGAAGACGGCAAATGTAGTTCCCATTTTTAAAAAAGGAGACAGAAAAGAGGCACTAAACTATAGACCTGTGTCATTGACGTGTATAGTATGCAAAATTATGGAGAAGATTATCAGGAGGAGAGTGGTGGAGCACCTGGAACGGAACAAGAGTATAAATGCCAACCAGCATGGATTCATGGAAGGCAAATTCTGTGTCACAAACCTTCTGGAGTTTTATGATAAAATAACAGAAGACACGAGAGAGAGGGGTGCGTTGATTGCATCTTCTTGGACTGCAAGAAGGCCTTTGACACAGTTCCTCACAAGAGATTAGTGCAGAAGCTAGAGCATCAGGCGCATATAACAGGAAGGGCACTGCAATGTATCAGAGAATACCTGACAGGGAGACAACAACGAGTCATGGTACATAATGATGTATCACAGTGGGCACCTGTGACGAGCGGGGTCCCACAGGGGTCGGTCCTAGGACCAGTGCTATTTTTGGTATATGTGAACGACATGATGGAAGGGTTAGACTCAGAAGTGTCCCTGTTTGCAGATGATGTGAAGTTAATGAGGAGAATTAAATCTGATGAGGACCAGGCAGGACTTCAAAGAGACCTGGACAGACTGGACACCTGGTCCAGCAAATGGCTTCTCGAATTTAATCCTGCCAAATGCAAAGTCATGAAGATGGGGGAAGGGCACAGAAGACCACAGACCGAGTATAGGCTAGGTGGCCAAAGACTGCAAACCTCACTCAAGGAGAAAGATCTTGGGGTGAGTATAACACCGAGCATGTCTCCGGAAGCACACATCAACCAGATAACTGCTGCAGCATATGGGCGCCTGGCAAACCTGAGAACAGCATTCCGATACCTTAGTAAGGAATCGTTCAAGACACTGTACACCGTGTATGTCAGGCCCATACTGGAGTATGCAGCACCTGTTTGGAACCCGCACTTGATAAAGCACGTCAAGAAACTAGAGAAAGTACAAAGGTTTGCGACAAGGTTAGTTCCAGAGCTAAGGGGAATGTCCTATGAAGAAAGATTAAGGGAAATCGGCCTGACGACACTGGAGGACAGGAGGGTCAGGGGAGACATGATAACGACATATAAAATACTGCGTGGAATAGACAAGGTTGACAAAGACAGGATGTTCCAGGGAGGGGACACAGAAACAAGAGGCCACAATTGGAAGTTGAAGACACAAATGAGTCAGAGATATTAGGAAGTATTTCTTCAGTCATAGAGTTGTAAGGCAGTGGAATAGCCTAAAAAATGACGTAGTGGAGGCAGGAACCATACACAGTTTTAAGACGAGGTTTGATAAAGCTCATGGAGCGGGGAGAGAGAGGGCCCAGTAGCAACCGGTGAAGAGGCGGGGCCAGGAGCTAAGACTCGACCCCTGCAACCACAAATAGGTGAGTACAAATAGGTGAGTACACACACACACACACACACACACACACACACACTCCCAATGGCGAGCCCATTGGAACCCCAGAAAACATCCTCTGTCCTTGCCCCTGCCATGACAACCCCCCCACTACAAAGCTACTAAGATCCCAACAGTTAAACCATAATAACCTGCGGGAAAGGCTCCCTCCCACTGCAGTCCATATATTTCGCTATTCCTGGAAACCATCCTAGAGCAAGTAGCTGCCAATACCCATGCATACCCCACGACACATACACAAAATCTACCATTAAATATGCCAATGCCCGTTGTGTACTCTCTGGCACCCCTCCCACATCCAAAACGAGTGCTTTCAGCACTGGTATGCTCCCCCTCCCACTCACCTCACTATCCTTCCCATCCAATTCCAAACATTCTCCAAACATTCGCAAAAATACATCGCATGATATGCTGTATCCTCTCCACCACACACACCCTACACCCACTCTCCTCCACTACTTGCCTCACCTGTAGAACTGCTCCTGATGGCAAAATGCCATGCAGGAAATGGAACATAACCTCCCGCACCTGAGGCCTGAGCTTCAACTTACAAAAACGACACCAAACATCTCCCCATTCATACATGGGGTATATTCCCTCCACCGGCACCACCACCCGGCTCCCAGTCACCCTTGCCAACACCCCCAAGCGGATCTTGCCAGGCTCCCATAGGGCCATGAGGGTACACAGCACCGCCTCACGTTCACTCAACTCTGCACCCACATACCACCTCATCACTCCCTCATACAGAAGCTGTAACCCCCCCACACCCCCGACTCGTATATACTCCATAAGTAAACACATTTCACCCAGCACCGCAGATCCAATAACCCTAACCCCCCCCCCCTGTCTTTCCGGCAGCATTACCACCTCCCTCCTCAGTCAATCACTCCCAGAACCCCATATAAACTTGAACACACTCTTCAAGATTCTCGTAATTCCTTGCCCCGTTATGGTGTAAACTGCTGTCATATGCCAAACCTTACTGTATAGTAATGTGTTTACCATGCTGGCTCTCTGCAACAATGTCAAATGGTACTGTCACAAACTCCCCAGTCTATGCTCCACCCATTCCACAATATGCTCAGAGTTTACCTCTCTTGACCGCACTTGATCCTCCATATACACTATTCCACATATCTTTAAGCTGTCTGCCACCCTCCACTCCACACCAGCATCCCAATCTCCCTGCCAGTTCCAATTTCCCAGCCGTAATAAGCATGATTTCTCCACATTAAATCTCATTCCCGTAGCCTCCCCAAATGTATGAATGACCTCTCCCACCTCTCTCAAACTCTTTCCCTCCCGCACGAGTATCGTCATGTCATCGACATATCCTACGATCCCCAGCTCACACCCGACCTCCCCTGTCCCCACCCCCCACAGATACGGACATCAATGAGTCTGTAAAATGGGTCCTGAACACAGGCAAACAGGATTGGAGAAAGTGGACATCCTTGCCTGAGGCCTCACCCCATACACACTGCTTCTCCTATGCGACCATTGATCTGCACACGCACCCACGCCCTTTGATACAATGTCTCCACCCACTCCACAACTTCCTCCCCAAATCCCTGCTGTAGAAGGATCTGCCGCAATGCCTCCCATTCCACACGGTCATATGCTCCCTGCCAATCCAAAGCAAGTAAGCCCCACCTTTTCCCCCCAAACCTTCCACAAACCCCTTAAAGCGTCTGTGGCCCTCGACCATAGATCTGCCAGACAACCCATATTGCCCTCCCGATACGACATGCCCCACGATGCATTTCAGGCGATTTCCCAGTATTTTTGCAAACAATTTGTAATACACTCATAGTAAAGATATCGCCCAATAATCCTTTAGGGTATTCAGGACCTCTCCCTTCCGGACCAGAACAACCACCGTTGTGGCTTGTAACTCCCCCAACACCCCCGTCTCCTTCATGGTATTCATTAATTCCACCAGGAACCCACGCATTAACTTCCAATTCTGCAGGTAAAATTCACAAGGCAATCCATCTATCCCCGGTGCCTTTCCTGTATGCATACTCACCAATGCCCGCCAAACCTCGCCCTCATCTATCTCCCCACCCAGCGCTACTCGATCACTACACCCCAATGAACATGGTACTAGCTCGCAGACACTACGCAAAGCCTCACCTCCCACTGCACTACTCCCCAAATACTGCTCATACCATGCATCCATGTATCCACTCATCCCCTCTGTCATCCACAACACTTGCCCCTCACAATAACCCCCCATTTCAGAGTGGACGACTAACCTACCATCTTCAGTGTCCTTCCGACGGTGCTGCTGACCCCGTAAGACACACGCCGACTGTCGTCGATCGCCCCACAACACCTCTTTGACCCCCCCCTGTACATGCATCGCGATAAAACGTTCATTTTGCAGCTCTCGAATCCTTCCCTTCAACGTTTCTAACTCCTCCACAGGATACACTCCCCCATGTCCGCTTCTTCCATAGCAATCCCTCAATCTACCCTCGAGGTACTGAAGAAGCCCATATGATTGTTGCATCATGCGTTTCCCCTCCCTTACGTAAAACTGATGTATTCGTCCTTTAGCCACCCTGTCCTACCACCTCAGCAAATCCTCTACACCCCACCTTTCCTCACTGAGCTCTGCCCACAATGTCTCGAATCCTCCCTGCCCCTCCTCATCACCCAAGATTCTACTATTTAGTTTCCAAAAGCTCTTACACCTCCTGGCCAGCCCATCCCACCCCAGATCAACCACAACCGCCCTATGATCAGAGTATTCCACCTCCACCGTATGCATGGACTCCACTTCTACCTGCTTTGTGATGTACACCCAATCTAGCCTCGTTGCATATCCACGTCTGACAAAAGTGTGCTCCACCGCCCAAGCCCCACCTCCAAATATGTCATGGAGACATACATCTCTCAGATCACCTGGGATAGTTGAAAAATTCCCCGCCCCCACAGCTCAACATCTGCCCTGCAAATAACACAATTCCAATCCCCTCCCACGATAGCAACAGGTGGTAAAGAACGGAAATAATAAACAAGCTCATCCCTCACGAAATCTGCTTTCAGACGTGCATCACTCTCTGCAGGTGCATACACACACACTAACGCCACTTGCTCACCCATCCACCATCCATCCACTCTTATAATATGCCCTTACCCCTTTTCACTTCCACTAACCACAAATGGGCTTGCCTCCCGGAGTAGGACCCCCACCCCTCCTTTCAAGCATCCCATCTGCATCACAAAAGCCCTATATCCATCCACCTCCAATACACGCCCCACCTTGATATTGTGCTCTTGCACAAAAATGACATCCACTCTATGCCAGCACAAGAAACTTGCAATCCACGCATGCTTCACATCCTGACACAAATCATTAATGTTAACCATCATACACTTTAGGCCAGCGGTGGTTTCTTCTCCCTGTGCTTTGACACCTTCACAACACCACCATGTCCTTTCAGACCTCCTTTATGTACTTTTCTATTGGCTGCCCTAACCCCTCCCCGGTCCAGCTCCAGGTCCAAAGTCCCCGAGGGACCGCCTCCATCCGCTTCCACCACCACCACCTTGCCGCTCCTCTGTGCTGGGGTCAGGACATCATCCGTATCCGATGTCACAGCCTCACGCTTGCGCATGACTCCACCCACCACCATCTCCACCTCCTGTGATACCTCATGGTGTACCTCCACCTCCACCACATGTCCAACCTTTCCGCCATCTGGGCACATTGCCCCATGAGACACCACCAAGTCAATGGGCTCCTCTTGCTGCCCCCACAGGTCTGCTGCATTCCTCACACCAGCCCTCGTCGCCGAATCGCCCTCCCCATCTGACTGGGA
>NC_091335.1:31442861-31598670 GCF_038502225.1 Cherax quadricarinatus
TGCAGTTTTTCCAGCCCTCCAAGCTTCCAGTCAGACACGAGTGCAAGTAGTGGCGCTGCATAATCAACCAATGATCTAATATAAGCAAGATACATCATTTTCACAATTTTAACATTAGCACCATACCTGGGATGAAAACCTGCCACAACTCTAAGTGCTCTCAGCCTTTCTTTGTATTGGCGACAAAGTCTCGTTACAACAGGTCCAAGTAGTGGAACCTCAAAGCCTAGATACCTGTATCTGCTTACATATTCTAGAAGAGACCCATCATGCAACTGGATCTGACGAACTGTGCCTCTCTGCCGAGGAGGACGCCTGTTGAGTATCTTTGTTTTATCCCCTGAGATTATTAACCCCAGGTCCTGACACGAGGCTAAAACATGATTAAGAATGTTTTGGGTGTTGGAGAATCCGGTAGTGTGAATCATTATGTCATCAGCAAAACTAACCATATAATGATGGGGCTGGCTAGGCATGGCATTAAGTAAGGCATTAATCAAAATGTTGAAAAGGGTGGGACTAAGCACACCTCCCTGTGGGGTTCCTAATTCAAAATCTTTAGTTACACTTCTATGTCCCTGGAACAACACAGACGACTTTCTGTTGGACAGGTAACCTTTAATCCAGCGGAGAAGCCATCCTCCAACATCCATTCTGGCAAGTTCACTAATGATTACATGTCTGTTGGCTACATCAAAAGCGGATTTAAGGTCAAGGAACGTAGTGTATGAGCTGTCAGTGTGCAGAGTGAGAAAGGTGGTAATGCAATGATGCACACTCCTTCCATGCATGAAGCCATGCAACCGGGGTGACAAGAATTCCTTAATTCTGTGCATAAGACGATTAAGAATCATCCTTTCAAATGTTTTACACAAGCAGCTAGTAAGGGATATTGGGCGAAATGAGTTTTGTTGATTGGGCTTTGGAATGGGAATAATGAGGCTATTGGTCCATGATTTAGGGAGCTCCCCAGTGACATAACTCATGTTATATAATTCAAGTAAAGGATTACCTGGTACTCGACACAGCAATCTGAGTATGTTGTAAGTAATACCATCCTCACCAGGCGACGTGGAGTTGCCCTTAGTTAGTGCTGCATCAAGTTCATAATTAGTGAAAGGAATGTTGCAGTCATCTGCCTTGCTGAGCATAAAGCAAACAAGTCTCTCCCTTGCATCATATTTGTCCATTAATTTCGCCTGTGTGGTACTGGGAAGACTGTCATAGCTAGATGTAGCAGCCCAAGCACTGACTAACTCATTCGCCCTATGCAAGGGATGAGGGTGCGCGATCTGCCCAGTTCTGTTACCCTTAATTCTATTTATGTCCCTCCATGCCCGGCTAAGTGGGGTGTGAGCATTGAGACCATTGACAAATTGTTCCCAGTCTGTTTGCCGCAGCTCTGTCATACGCTCTCTGGCAGCAGCAAGGGCAGTTTGGAAGAGGCTCAGCATTTCAGGGGTACGATGGTTTCTATAGGCTAGGCCTAGTCTGCGAGCAGTACGTTTCAATGTTCGAAGTTTAGAATCATTGTAATAGGTATGATTTTTATAAGACTTATGATTATTATGGAAGTCATTTGGATTTAGAGTAGTAGGAGGTTTCAGAGGCGGCTCTAAGAAGTTCTGAATACTGCTCACAAGGTCATTGTTAAAAGTCTCGACAGAGGTACACTCATAGGAATTATACCAGTCAGTCACATGTGCAACAAAGTCATCATGTTGATCAGGGGAAACATTAAGACGTTTCCGTTTGAATATCCCACCAGGGAGAATAGTATTACCAATATCTAGAGAGGTTAGCCTTGGGAAATGATCAGACGCTATATCTGTTACAATGGAAGACTCACAGCTGGCAGAAGTAATGTTGAAGCCAAGACACAGATCAAGGACACCTCCATAGATATGTGTGGGTTCAAGGTCACCTACAATTTGCACATTATCATGACTGTTTAAGAGTGACAACAGTTGATTGCCATTACGATTACCAAACTGAGAGTTTCCAATGCTTTTGTGTCTTGCATTATAATCACCAATAATGAGAGTAGGTTCAGACTGAGCACAAGTTGGGAGCTCCAAGTAATTAAACTTATCAGCAGGAGCGTACAAGTTAAATATGTTGAGAGCAGAGTTCCCAATATAAATCCTAACACCGTGGTATTGTAGCCCCTCTGTTTTCTTATGTGCAAGAAGTTGATGGGGAAGCGATTTTTTAATATATAGAACACAAGAATTAGTAGATTTGAGGTTATATGCAACAAATGATGGTAATTTAGGGGGTTGGGATTTTTCAGGGACTCTGCACTCTTGTAGACACACAACATCAATGGGTTCAGTGGTTACTTTATGGTGAAGGTCAGAAAATCTTTTTCTAAGTGACGCAATATTCCAACTTAAAATGGATAGTTTATAAGAGTTTGGTTCCATTATAAAAGTCCAGGGATAGTATTCAATTTCTCAGCAAAATGAAAAAACTTACTAAATAACAAACAGACATAATCAATATCAATATCATCAGTATTATCCTTATCCATGAGTCTCCTAAGTGCACTTCCATTAGTGAGACCTCTTGGGAGTCTTTGTACACAGAGGTCACTGCGCTCTTTGTCTGTGAATGTATGGAAGGTGACACTATCCCTCGCACTCAACTCTCCGCTTTTATTACACTCATCACTATCATCACATGTATCACTTCCCTCATCATTATGACCAGTGATACATACACCATTATCAACAACCGGGCCATCTCCACACTCGGTATCTATCAATACATTACACTCATCAGGTTGACTATCATGATGGCCTTCACTGCCCTTATCATCTTCACTGTGATTGTAAACACCACTATCAGATTCATCGTTTTTGTGATTATTAACACCACTGCAATCATCAGTTTGTTCATCATCACCACACTCATTTTCATAATGGCTGACTATCTGTGGGTTGATGTACTCATTTGCAACCTCTGTAAGTTTTTCCTCGTGGTGCTCAAGTTGTTGTTTCAAACACCATTGTTGCTTCTCCAGTACTGTTATGCGCAGCTGCATGTTGTGTACCACCCCAGCAAGACTAGCGTCATCCAATTCCAATTCTGTAATCAGTGAATCCAGAATGACGAAGTATGTAGCTGTCTTACATTTCTGCCTTGGTAGCAACACAATTTCATTGTCTGGCTCTTCAAAATTGCGTTTCCTCTTCCTTGACCGCTGATGATCAGCCCGGTAACTGTAGTCTTTCACCAGCAGTTTAGCTTTCTCTTCAAACATTTCAAAAGCTTCATCATTGCGAAGTGAGCTTACAAATTCCACTAAGCCTGCATAGAGGTTAGCACAAGTAGCCATTTCAATTTCAATTTTCTGAAGTGTCTTGTTCGTGGCATTTAACCGTTCCAGTATACAGTCCCAAAGCACACAGAGTAAGGCCAATTCAAAATCTATGCTGGCTGCTTCGCTTCTTGTAATTGCTGTCTGGTCTTCATCCTCTGCTATTTGGATCAAAGCAGAACGTATTTCAGCAAAGCTGTCTTTCAAAGCATGTGTTGCATCATGCTACGCTGACCACCTTGTTGTTGATAATGATTTGATGACATCTCCATGAATGGTTGAAGCAGAGAAAAAATTAAAGAGTGCTTGTAAAAGTCCAAAAAATTAAACTGCAGCGACACAACACTCCGCAGCACATGACCCAACAAGATTAAGAGAATGTGCTGAGCAGGGCACATATTCAGCAAGTGGGTTGATTTGCTTGATATGGGCTTGCAATCCATTATATTTACCCGACACGTTACTTGCATTGTCGTAGCTCTGGCCACGGCAATCCATAATAGAGAGATCATGTTCAAGCAGAGTATCCAGTACTACATTCATCATTGTTTCTCCATCATGGCCTGAAAGAGGAATGAATTTTATAAAGTGCTCTACAGGCTTACCACTGGAGTCGACAAAGCGAACAATGAATGTCAATTGATCTGTATGTGAAATATCTGGTGTTGAATCTACACTTATTGCAAAGTATTTTGCAGTTTTCACAGCTGCTATGATGTTATTGAGGACCTTCTTAGTCATCAGTTCAATAAATTCATTGCATATAGTAGATGACATGTAAGATACAGTGCCTCTTCCTGCATTCCCAAGGCGTGACACATGATTTGCTAAGAATGGATCGAATTGTGCTAACAGTTCTATGATCCCTAGGAAATTGCCATTGTTTTCCGAACCAAAAGCCTCATTTTCTCCACGGAAAGCAAGTCCTCTTAGAGCTAAGAATTTTACAACAGCAACAACTCTTTCTAGAACTTTTCTCCAATAAGTGCGCTCTTTTTCAGTTTGATTTTCCAAATGAGAATCCAATAAGCCTTTTTTCTGTGCACGAAATACACTGGCTAAAATGCAGCTCCTGTGAGTGGTGCTGTTTTCATGTTCCTCGAAACGCTTGGAATTTTTCCAGTCATTGAACCCCTGTGTGAAGGTATTTTCTTTGGTAGAAAATAGCTTGCATGCTGAACAGTACACTTTTCCTGAGCTTTCAGAGTATACCATCCATGATCTTTTCACAGTTTCTGAAATTGCAAGCTTCCTATAAAACATAGATGACTTTAAACAACGACGACTTCCATCATCATAAATCCTTGCTGATTTCCTAAAGTCAATGTTCAGAGTTTGACTAAAGTTTTCTGCAATGAAAGCATTACATAGAGAATCTGGGGTTACATTTGCCCATGAGGCAAGATCTTTTAAGACAAATCCTGTGGATGAAATGTCCGTTGAGACATTGAGAGGAGACACAAAAGAAGTAGATGCTGGCTGAGAAATAATGGAGGGAGGGCTTCCTGTATGATCTGACGTATCTGCAGATTCAACTGTACTGGTAACATCAGAAACTGTTTTCGTGAGCATGTCTGTGATCTTTCTGCAGCTTCCTACATCTTTCTTTTTCTGTTCTTCTTCTTGAATTTTCTTCTTTCTTTTCTGTGACCCACTCGCATAAGAACGTCCAACATCACGTTCACGAGATGCCATAATGAGGATGTATCACTGTCTGTAATCATGCAAATACAAATTTTTTATTATCAATTATTATTAATTTTTTAATTATTAATTTTTTTTTCTGTCAATTGGGGGGATATGGCCCTTGTAGCCCCCTTTCCTCTGGCTGCGCATCTAAAAATTCAAAACGTTACCAGAAAGGAGTCATATACAGAACTTTTACCATAGATTAGGTTAGTGATTTGGGCTACGAATATTTTACTAATTCATCCTCCTTGATCTCCAATTTACTTAAACAGAAATCATACCGAGTCCAAGAACAATGCACAATGGTATTTATATTACCATTTTCATAACTAAACTAATCATTATGTTTTGCATGATATATGGCCTACCACCATAGATAAGGACATGAGAATTAAAGAATGCAGGGACAATTTTCAGTTTCACCCAACCAACGATTTTCTGATGTGGCTTATGTGTTTCTGGGGAAATATGTAGTAAATTAATTGATGTTCTACATCACTTTCGTCGCAACTTGAAAACTAAGCATTTGCGACGGAAGTGATGTAGAACATCAATCAATTGAGATCTGTTATTGAAATGATAAAGACTTAAAGACAGGACAAAGTGCTTTTAAAACCTACAAACGGAAGTCAGTTTGCGTTTTTAGGTTTTTCTTTAAAGTATTTTTACCAAAAATGCGTCTTTACTGGTCCATGCGTCTTTACTGGTCAAGTAACCCTATCAGGTACCTCCCTTAACATTTAGAGGTGAAAACGAACATTTATCCATACACATCAATGTCTATCAGCAACACTTCAGTTAATTTGTCACAGTACAAGTCTAGATAACGTGTAATTACTACAGAAAATTGGAGAGGAATCTCCCATACTCAGCCATTAGCGGGAAAACACAGCTGTTCTGATGTAAACAAAGGCGTGTTGAGTGTTGCCATCTATGGTTAGGTTTATTTATTTTTATTTTATTTTATTTCGTTATTTTTGTTTTTATTAATTTTTAAAAATCAATTTTACTCTCCAAACACTTGAACTTTTTAGGTAAGGACCTCTTTGCACTTGCACCATGTGCGCAGTCTTGGATGAGCTCCTGAACCCCTTGGACCGTGGGGCCCCCAAATGCGCGGGGCCCTAGGCAAATGCCTAGTTTGCCTATGCGGTAATCCGGCCCTGCTGACACCCACAGGGGAGCTGAGGCCACACGTGGGACGAGTCCTGGACGAATCAAGTAGGGCGAGTTTTTTATCGTGAGGCGAGGCAAAATTTTTGCGTTCAAATGCTTCGTATGGCGGATTTAACATAACGCGATGTCGTAAGGCTGAAGGAGATCAGTGTTTGTGTATATTTCACCTGCTCTTGCGAATTCCTTGCATTGTTAATATCTCTAGTAAGGCTGATGCATGCAGGGGATGAGATGAAAAGCTGTAAGCCTTCTCCCTGAAAACTGGCTGCCTTAGATCCAAGTCTAGCGCAAGCTGGACTCCAAGGTATTGGTCCAGTGAGGGTAGATTGGTAAAGCACTGCGTACCTTGTTCCAAGGTTCGTAGGTTCAAGTCTCCTTCAGCCAGAGATCAGTGTTTATATATATATATATATATATATATATATATATATATATATATATATATATATATTAGGTAGTAGGTTGGTAGACAGCAATCGCCCAGGGAGGTGCTACCGGCCTGCCAGATGACTGTGAAACAGAAACCTGTAACTGTTTTGCATGATGGTATGATTGCTGGTTTCTTTTTCTGTCTCATAAACACGCTAGATAACAGGGATATCTTGCTACTCCTACTTACACTTTGGTCACACTTCACAGACACGCACATGCATATATATATATATATATATATATATATATATATATATATATATATATATATATATATATATATATATATATATATATATATATATATATATATATATATATACATACATACATCTAGGTTTTTCTCCTTTTTCTAAATAGCTCTTGTTCCTCTTTATTTCTTCTATTGTCCATGGGGAAGTGGAAAAGAATCTTTCCTCCGTAAGCCATGCGTGTCGTATGAGGCGACTAAAATGCCGGGAGCAATGAGCTAGTAACCCCTTCTCCTGTAGACATTTACTAAAAAAGAGAAGAAGAAAAACTTTATAAAACTGGGATGCTTAAATGTGCGTGGATGTAGTGCGGATGACAAGAAACAGATGATTGCTGATGTTATGAATGAAAAGAAGTTGGATGTCCTGGCCCTAAGCGAAACAAAGCTGAAAGGGGTAGGGGAGTTTCGGTGGGGGGAAATAAATGGGATTAAATCTGGAGTATCTGAGAGAGTTAGAGCAAAGGAAGGGGTAGCAGTAATGTTGAATGATCAGTTATGGAAGGAGAAAAGAGAATATGAATGTGTAAATTCAAGAATTATGTGGATTAAAGTAAAGGTTGGATGCGAGAAGTGGGTCAAAATAAGCGTGTATGCACCGGGAGAAGAGAGGAATGCAGAGGAGAGAGAGAGATTTTGGGAGATGTTAAGTGAATGTATAGGAGCCTTTGAACCAAGTGAGAGAGTAATTGTGGTAGGGGACCTGAATGCTAAAGTAGGAGAAACTTTTAGAGAGGTTGTGGTAGGTAAGTTTGGGGTGCCAGGTGTAAATGATAATGGGAGCCCTTTGATTGAACTTTGTATAGAAAGGGGTTTAGTTATAGGTAATGCATATTTTAAGAAAAAGAGGATAAATAAGTATACAAGATATGATGTAGGGCGAAATGACAGTAGTTTGTTGGATTATGTATTGGTAGATAAAAGACTGTTGAGTAGACTTCAGGATGTACATGTTTATAGAGGGGCCACAGATATATCAGATCACTTTCTAGTTGTAGCTACACTGAGAGTAAAAGGTAGATGGGATACAAGGAGAATAGAAGCATCAGGGAAGAGAGAGGTGAAGGTTTATAAACTAAAAGAGGAGGCAGTTAGGGTAAGATATAAACAGCTATTGGAGGATAGATGGGCTAATGAGAGCATAGGCAATGGGGTCGAAGAGGTATGGGGTAGTGTTACGCAGAAATGTGGGATAGCTGGGGGCTTGAGCTTTGTCTAAGGGCAAAGGTAAAAGTTACACACATCTCAAGCATAAACAGGCCACCCAGGGCTATCCCAGTCAAAACAGAAAGCGCTAAACCAGAATGTATTACTTCCATGGGTTGGTTAACAGAGGGTTAGGTAAAAATCCCAGTTAGGAAAATATATCTATTTATTCAACATAACACTATATACACACTCTAGAAACACCTTAATCCTAAATGCCCAAATGAGTATACACAAGAAACAGCTGGCTAGAGGTCCAGCCACCATAACACTAGGCCTAGTCACCGCCAGGCCGTCTCTACTCCACTACAAACCCCATTTCTTATTACCTCACTCCTCCCACAGCATCCTGGCCATGTCAGAGCCTGGGTGATCATACAGGTAAGCCATAGAAGAGCCTATGGCTTGGGTTAGCTAAACAAAAGGAGTACACGACTACAAACTTAGCTCAAATACACAGGATCTCAGACGCCACCCTCCACACCATGCTGCCCCCACGTGACTCCCCAAGCCACGCTCACTCCGCATACCCAAACACCCTTGGAAAATAAATCCCTAGCAGGATTTCTTTATAATTACAGTTAGAGTACTTTACAGTGCCCCCAAATGCACATTATGAATTATAAAATTATTCTTTACAATTATAACATTCGTCTATTATTATGGCATACTTCTCCACTGTATATACATTACAATGTCATGCAGAACCCTGCATAACAGGTAGGTTTAAAAATGTAGTGTTAGAGTGTTCAGCAGAAGTTTGTGGTTACAGGAAAGTGGGTGCGGGAGGGAAGAGGAGCGACTGGTGGAATGATGATGTAAAGAGAGTAGTAAGGGAGAAAAAGTTAGCATATGAGAAGTTTTTACAAAGTAGAAGTGATGCAAGGAGGAAAGAGTATATGGAGAAAAAGAGAGAGGTTAAGAGAGTGGTGAAGCAATGTAAAAAGAGAGCAAATGAGAGAGTGGGTGAGATGTTATCAACAAATTTTGTTGAAAATAAGAAAAAGTTTTGGAGTGAGATTAACAAGTTAAGAAAGCCTAGAGAACAAATGGATTTGTCATTTAAAAATAGGAGAGGAGAGTTATTAAATGGAGAGTTAGAGGTATTGGGAAGATGGAGGGAATATTTTGAGGAATTGTTAAATGTTGATGAAGATAGGGAAGCTGTGATTTCATGTATAGGGCAAGGAGGAACAACATCTTGTAGGAGTGAGGAAGAGCCAGTTGTGAGTGTGGGGGAAGTTCGTGAGGCAGTAGGTAAATTGAAAGGGGGCAAGGCGGCCGGGATTGATGGGATAAAGATAGAAATGTTAAAAGCAGGTGGGGATATAGTTTTGGAGTGGTTGGTGCAATTATTTAATAAATGTATGGAAGAGGGTAAGGTACATAGGGATTGGCAGAGAGCATGCATAGTTCCTTTGTATAAAGGCAAAGGGGATAAAAAGAGTGCAAAAATTATAGAGGGATAAGTCTGTTGAGTATACCTGGCAAAGTGTATGGTAGAGTTATTATTGAAAGAATTAAGAGTAAGACGGAGAATAGGATAGCAGATGAACAAGGAGGCTTTAGGAAAGGTAGGGGGTGTGTGGACCAGGTGTTTACAGTGAAACATATAAGTGAACAGTATTTAGATAAGGCTAAAGTGGTCTTTGTGGCATTTATGGATTTGGAAAAGGCGTATGACAGGGTGGATAGGGGGGCAATGTGGCAGATGTTGCAGGTGTATGGTGTAGGAGGTAGGTTACTGAAAGCAGTGAAGAGTTTTTACGAGGATAGTGAGGCTCAAGTTAGAGTATGTAGAAAAGAGGGAAATTATTTCCCAGTAAAAGTAGGCCTTAGACAAGGATGTGTGATGTCACCGTGGTTGTTTAATATATTTATAGATGGGGTTGTAAGAGAAGTAAATGCGAGGGTCTTGGCAAGAGGCGTGGAGTTAAAGGATAAAGAATCACACATAAAGTGGGAGTTGTCACAGTTGCTCTTTGCTGATGACACTGTGCTCTTGGGAGATTCTGAAGAGAAGTTGCAGAGATTGGTGGATGAATTTGGTAGGGTGTGCAAAAGAAGAAAATTGAAAGTGAATACAGGAAAGAGTAAGGTTATGAGGATAACAAAAAGATTAGGTGATGAAATATTGGATATTAGATTGGAGGGAGAGAGTATGGAGGAGGTGAATGTATTCAGATATTTGGGAGTGGACGTGTCAGCAGATGGGTCTATGAAAGATGAGGTGAATCATAGAATTGATGAGGGGAAAAGGGTGAGTAGTGCACTTAATAGTCTGTGGAGACAAAGAACTTTGTCCTTGGAGGCAAAGAGGGGAATGTATGAGAGTATAGTTTTACCAACGCTCTTATATGGGTGTGAAGCATGGGTGATGAATGCTGCAGCGAGGAGAAGGCTGGAGGCAGTGGAGATGTCATGTCTGAGAGCAATGTGTGGTGTGAACATAATGCAGAAAATTCGTAGTTTGGAAGTTAAGAGGAGGTGCGGGATTACCAAAACTGTTGTCCAGAGTGCTGAGGAAGGGTTGTTGAGGTGGTTCGGACATGTGGAGAGAATGGAGCGAAACAGAATAACTTCAAGAGTGTATCAGCCTGTAGTGGAAGGAAGGCGGGGTAGGGGTCGGCCTAGGAAAGGTTGGAGGGAGGGGGTAAAGGAGGTTTTGTGTGCGAGGGGCTTGGACTTCCAGCAGGCATGCGTGAGCGTGTTTGATAGGAGTGAATGGAGACAAATGGTTTTTAATACTTGACGTGCTGTTGGAGTGTGAGCAAAGTAACATTTATGAAGGGGTTCAGGGAAACCGGCAGGCAGGACTTGAGTCCTGGAGATGGGAAGTACAGTGCCTGCACTCTGAAGGAGGGGTGTTAATGTTGCAGTTTAAAAACTGTAGTGTAAAGCACCCTTCTGGCAAGACAGTGATGGAGTGAATGATGGTGAAAGTTTTTCTTTTTCGGGCCACCCTGCCTTGGTGGGAATCGGCCAGTGTGATAATAAAAAAAAATAAATAATATATAATCTTTCAGCATATAAGAGAAAATTTTAGAGAGGACTTAATTTTAAACGAGTTCTTGCTAACTGACCAGTTTTATCTATTAGGCACGACATATATGTATAGTGAGAGAGAGAGAGAGAGAGAGAGAGAGAGAGAGAGAGAGAGAGAGAGAGAGAGAGAGAGATTTAGTTTTTAATAAAAAATTCTCTAACCTGAAAATGTTTAACGAAAACCTTAATATATTCTTAAATAACTTCATTGATTAAGAAAAATATCATGTAATTGTATATTTGAATTATTCAGGTGGTAAGCCGGAGCCTATAGAGGACATCTCTCCACCTACAGTCAACTTTGGTAAGTATGATCCACATAATTAGTCACCTTTTTCGTTGTACCTTCATGACATCTAAATTATCTGAAATCAAGACTTGATAATCTATTGTTTGAATGATTGTACTGATGACTTCTTACTGTTGCAGACTGTGGACAAAACGCAAAGCAAACATACGGCTTATACACCATTGACTTTCTTCCTCTTAAAACACTCCGGCAAGGGTCTGTCAACCTCGCACCATCTTCAAGTATACCAGCCACTGCACAAGCCAGTAATGGACGACGCCCAGGGATTCCTCAGTCAGCCATGATGGATCTCAGTGTACATATTGAGCGAGTTCCACCACCACCACCTCCTGGTGATCCCTCGCCTCCCAGGGGCTTAGCGGTCGGTGGAGTGAAGGTTCAGAAGAACTCTTGGCCTTGGATGGTAAGAAATTTGTAATTAATATAGTAATACCTTTTTAAATTAAATGTCAATATTAACAATGCTAGGTAAATGATAACAAAAACTCTGATTATAAAAAATCAGCAATCCAAATTATTTTTTATTATAATTCTTGTAGGTTTAGCGCTTCATTTTTCATAATAATTATAATAATTTTATTATAATTAAATTGATATTTGATAAATATAAAATTATAAGATACAAAATGTGTCCTCCTATAATTGGAAGTGTTTCTTTACCATCGACACCATGCCTAACCCTTCTAGGGTAGGGTAGGTGCCTGAGCCCGAGCTTACAGCTCACAAGACTGTCATTCCCATTCGCCCCCTTGGGGCGGGGATGGCAGACCAGAGAGGACAGTTGGTCCCGAAGATGAGGAGGTACTTATGCCTCCTCCCATGGGAGACTTAGGTCTCAGACACTCCCTAAAGAGGGAGCCAAGGCCGGGCCACCACTTCGAAAAGGCCCGGGCCGGGAGAATACCGGCGAATCTTTAATAATAATAATAAATGTTTCTTTACACCGGTTGTCTATATTCAGTCTATGTTCACCCATCTGTTAAATGGGTACCTGGGTGTTAGTGGACTGGTGTGGGTCGAATCCTGGGTGTTAGTGGACTTGTGTGGGTCGCATCCTGGGTGTTAGTGGACTGGTGTGAGTAGCATCCTGGGTGTTAGTGGACTGGTGTGGGTTGCATCCTGGGTGTTAGTGGACTGGTGTGGGTCACATCATGGGAGATAGTGGACTGGTGTGGGTCACATCCTGGGAGTTAGTGGACTGGTGTGGGTCGCATCCTGGGAGTTAGTGGACTGGTGTGGGTCGCATCCTGGGTGTTAGTGGACTGGTGTGGGTCGCATCCTGGGTGTTAATGGACTGGTGTGGGTCACATCCTGGGTGTTAGTGGACTGGTGTGGGTCGCATCCTGGGTGTTAGTGGACTGGTGTGGGTCGCATCCTGGGTGTTAGTGGACTGGTGTGGGTCACATCCTGGGTGTTAGTGGACTGGTGTGGGTCACATCCTGGGAGTTAGTGGACTGGTGTGGGTCGCATCCTGGGAGTTAGTGGACTTGTGTGGGTCGCATTCTGGGAGTTAGTGGACTGGTGTAGGTCGCATCCTGGGAGTTAGTGGACTGGTGTGGGTCGCATCCTGGGTGTTAGTGGACTGGTGTGGGTCGCATCCTGGGAGTTAGTGGACTAGTGTGGGTCGCATCCTGGGAGTTAGTGGACTGGTGTGGGTCACATCCTGGGAGTTAGTGGACTGGTGTGGGTCGCATCCTGGGAGTTAGTGGACTGGTGTGGGTCGCATCCTGGGTGTTAGTGGACTGGTGTGGGTTACATCCTGGGTGTTAGTGGACTGGTGTGGGTCACATCCTGCGTGTTAGTGGACTGGTGTGGGTCACATCCTGGGTGCTAGTGGACTGGTGTGGGTCACATCCTGGGTGTTAGTGGAATGGTGTGCGTCACATCCTGGGTGCTAGTGGACTGGTGTGGGTCACATCCTGGGTGTTAGTGGAATGGTGTGCGTCACATCCTGGGTGCTAGTGGACTGGTGTGGGTCACATTCTGGGTGTTAGTGGACTGGTGTGGGTCACATCCTGGGTGTTAGTGAACTGGTGTGGTTCGCATCGTGGGTCTTAATGGACTGGTGTGGGTCACATCCTGGTTCTTAGTGGACTGGTGTGGGTCGCATCCCGGGTGTTAGTGGACTGGTGTGAGTCACATCCTGGGTGTTAGTGAGCTGGTGTGGGTCACATCCTGGGTGTTAGTGGAATGGTGTGGGTCACATCCTGGGTGCTAGTGGACTGGTGTGGGTCACATCCTGGGTGTTAGTGGAATGGTGTGCGTCACATCCTGGGTGCTAGTGGACTGGTGTGGGTCACATTCTGGGTGTTAGTGGACTGGTGTGGGTCACATCCTGGGTGTTAGTGAACTGGTGTGGTTCGCATCGTGGGTCTTAATGGACTGGTGTGGGTCACATCCTGGTTCTTAGTGGACTGGTGTGGGTCGCATCCTGGGTGTTAGTGGACTGGTGTGAGTGACATCCTGGGCGTTAGTGGACTGGTGTGGGTCGCATCCTGGGTGTTAGTGAACTGGTGTGGGTCACATCCTGGGTGTTAGTGGACTGGTGTGGGTCACATCCTGAGCGTTAGTGGACTGGTGTGGGTCACATCCCGGGTGTTAGTGGACTGGTGTGGGTAACATCCTGGGTGTTAGTGGACTGGTGTCGGTCACATCCTGGGTGTTAGTGGACTGGTGTGGGTCACATCCTGGGTGTTAGTGGACTGGTGTGGGTCGCATCCTGGGCGTTAGTGGACTGGTGTGGGTCGCATCCTGGGTGTTAGTGGAATGGTGTGCGTCGCATCCTGGGTGTTAGTGGACTGGTGTGGGTCACATCCTGGGTGTTAGTGAACTAGTGTGGGTCACATCCTGGGTGTTAGTGGACTGGTGTGGGTCACATTCTGGGTGTTAGTGGACTGGTGTGGGTCACATCCTGGGTGTTAGTGGACTGGTGTGGGTCACATCCTGGTTCTTAGTGGACTGGTGTGGGTCGCATCCTGGGTGTTAGTGGACTGGTGTGGGTCACATCCTGGGTGTTAGTGGACTGGTGTGGGTCGCATCCTGGGTGTTAGTGGACTGGTATGGGTCACATCCTGGGTGTTAGTGGACTGGTGTGGGTCGCATCCTGGGTGTTAGTGGACTGGTGTGGTTCACATCCTGGGTGTTAGTAGATTGGTGTGGGTCGCATCCTGGGTGTTAGTGGACTGGTGTGGGTCGCATCCTGGGACAAAACTGACCTAATTTGCCCGTAGTGCTCAGCAAAGGGTCTTAAGAAGCAAGATCACCACTCATCTAGAAACCCATCAGTTACACAACCCAGGGCAACATGGGTTTAGAACATGTCGCTCCTGTCTGTCTCAACTATTTGATCACTACGACAAGGTCCTAAATGCACTAGAAGACAAAAAGAATGCAGATGTAATATATACAGACTTTGCAAAAGCCTTCGACAAGTGTGACCGTGGCGTAATAGCGCACAAAATGCGTGCTAAAGGAATAACAGGAAAAGTCGGTCGATGGATCTATAATTTCCTCACTAACAGAACACAGAGTAGTCTTCAACAGAGTAAAGTCCGAGGCAGCTACGGTGAAAAGCTCTGTTCCACAAGGCACAGTACCGAACTTGCACACGAAAATCACTCACTACGAAAGCAAAAGACTTGGCAGACGATGCAACATCCCCCCAATGAAAAGCAGGGGTGTCACTAGCACGTTAAGAGACCATACAATAAGTGTCAGGGGCCAGAGACTGTTCAACTGCCTCCCAGCATACATAAGGGGGATTACCAACAGACCCCTGGCAGTCTTCAAGCTGGCACTGGACAAGCACCTAAAGTCGGTTCCTGACCAGCCGGGCTGTGGCTCGTACGTTGGTTTGCGTGCAGCCAGCAGCGACAGCCTGGTTGATCAGGCTCTGATCCACCAGGAGGCCTGGTCACAGACCGGGCCGCGGGGGCGTTGACCCCCGGAACTCTCTCCAGGTAAACTCCAGGTAAATAACGAGCGGCTTTCTGTAGGTAGTAGTATATCATTAATGTCAGCTATGGTCTGTATACCTTGTACATGTTCTGTACCTGTAGAAATAAAGATATTATTATTATTATTGTTATTATTATTATTATTATTATTATTATTATTATTATTGTTATTATTATTATTATTATTATTATTATTATTATTATTATTATTGTTATTATTATTATTATTATTATTATTATTATTATTATTATTATTATTATTATTATTATTGTTATTATTATTATTATTATTATTATTATTATTATTATTATTATTATTGTTATTATTGTTATTAGAAGTAGTGGTAGTAGACGTCGCAGTAGGGGTTGAATTATGAGTACGTAAGAAAGAAGGAACACTGCAGCAGGCCTACTGGCGCATGCAAGGCGGATCCAAGTCTCCTACCGGCTTAAGCCGGTAGTTAGTCAGGCAATTGACCTAGTAGCACAAGCTAATCAGGTCCAACTCACACCCACCCACACCCATTCATGTATTTATCTAACCTATTTTTAAAATTGCACGATGTTTTAGCCTCTGTAACTGTACTCGGGAGTTTGTTCCACTCATCCACAACTCTATTACCAAACCAGTGCTTTCCTATATCCTTCCTGAATCTGAATTTTTCCAACTTAAAACCATTGTTGCGAGTCCTGTCTAGCCTAGATATTTTTAGCATGCTATTTACATCCCCTTTGTTTATTCGTGTTTCATTTATACACCTCAATCATATTCTACGCCTTTCTAGAGAGTGCAGATTCAGGGCCTTCAGTCTATCCTCATATGGAAGATTTCTGATACATGGGATCATCTTTGTCATCCTCCTTAGTACGTTTTCCAGAGCATTTATATCCATTCTGTAATACGGTGACCAAAACTGTGCAACATAATCTAAATGAGGCCTAACCAAGGATATACAGAGTTGAAGAACCTGACGACTCCTATCATTTATACTTCTTGATATGAAGCCAAGAATTCTGTTAGCTTTATTGCCAACACTTTTGCACTGTTGTCTTGGTTTCAGATTACTGCTAACCAAAACTCCCAAATCCTTTTTGCAATCAGAAGTATTAAAATATACATTATTTAGTTTATATGTGGCATGGTTATTTTCCAGTCCAATGTTTAGAACTTTGCATTTGTCAATATTAAACTGAATCTACCACTTCTCCGACCACTGCATCAGTCTATTCAAATCTTCCTGGAGTGCTCTAATGTCCTCGTCAGAATGAATTCGACGGCCAATTTTGTTGTCATAGGCAAACTTGCTTATGTCGCTCTTTATGCTCTCATCTATGTCGTTTATGTAGATTGTGAACAACAAGGGGCCCAACACTGATCCCTGTGGAACACCGCTCATGACCCTTACCTACTCTGATTTCTCCCCATTTATGCAAACTCTCTGCTGTCTGAAGATTGAGACACTTATGCAGCATATGGGAATCTTTATTCAGGAAACGTTTCGCCACACAGTGGCTTCATCAGTCCAATACAAAGAGGAAGGCGTAAGGAGAGGAGGAGAATGAGGTAATCAGTCCCTCAACCTGGAGTCGATGTGTTCAGTCCATCAATCTTGTAGAATGTACAGCATAGGGCCGTAGACGTGGCTTATATACTGTAGTGAGGTGACGTGAAGCAGATGGAGGCGGGGTCATAGTGGTATCATCCACTAGTCGAAGTAGGTCTTCGTCCAAAGGCCTGATTTCCATACACACCCATACCTCTATTCTCCATCAGTTTAAAATCCTAGGCATTTCAGCAATGGCCCTCTCTATCAAGTTTGCAAGTGCTATCACCCCAGCCCCAGAGAGATGTGCCCCATCCCTTGCATACATATCATGTTTGCCATAAAAGTTGTCCCAGTTGTCAATGAATGGAATTGCAAGTTTCTTCCAGTATCTTTCTAGTCAGCAATTTACACCAATTGCCCTAGACAACCATTTATTGCCCACTCTCCTTCTAGGTACGATGCTACATGTAATTGGGACCCCTCCCTTAGACTTGATTAAATCTATAGCTGACCTGTACTTATCTAGCAGCTCTTCTCTCCTAGCTTTCCCAATATCATTTCCACCAGCACTGAGACAGATAATAGGCTTGTTCCCAATAACTGACATGATATTATCCAACCTGTTGACTATGTCACCAACACCAGCTCCAGGGAAGCACACTCTATCTCTCACTTTCTTATTCCTATTACAGAATGCCCAGTCCATATATCTTACCTGTGAGTCACCAACTACAAGGATTTGCTTACCTCTATTAGCAGGGGAAGTAGTACCTTTACCTTCACTTGCCACTGAAGTACACACATCCTGAAGAACAGAGAAGCGATTTCCTGCCTTCAAATTTATTCTTGTTACTTTCCTTATTTTGATGCTCTCACCATTACTGGGAACCCACTTGTAGCAGGTGCTGGACTGCACCTCACTGCTGGTAGCCATTACTACCTCCCCATTTACAGCCTCCTCGCAGCGAGTGACAGACTGCACCTCGCTGCTGGTAGCCTCATTCCCCTCCACCATTCCAGCCATTCCAATGGTGGGGTAGGGAAGAGTTGTTTTGGAAAAGAAGCAGAGATCTTGTTTCTCTGGTAGACAGTCTAGTAGGAATATCGCTACAAGAATGGTATATAGTACTGACAAGTTGATGATGATGACACGAATTAAACACCTGGATATCTTACCATAGGCACCATTGTGACCGCAAATGCAAGTTTTTACAGACGAATCTCCCGTCTGCCTATGCTAACGTTCCTATGGTGTATAAATATACATATAAATATACACCAGCTGGCCCAGTGGCTAGCGCGTCGGTCTGGAGTTTTATGACACTGATCGGGGGTTCTATCTCCGTCTGTGGTATGGTTTGTTTGCAATCGTGTCATACGATTTCGTGAGTCATGATGACGGCTTTGAGGGGACTTGAGCTAGAGTTCGTCACGGCCACGCTGACGGGAGATTCGTTTGTAAAAACCTGGATTTCTTTGTTGACGTGACGCTTCATCTGAGCAGCAGGAGGTTTCATTCTGTTACACAGGTCGCTTATATAATTTATTAGAAAAGGTGGAAAAAGAGAAGAGGTAATTGTTATGTGTATGTAGTGTGTCTCCTGCCTCTGCTTCACATTGATCAAGGCTGAGGAACTGAACATCTCAGAATAACCGGCATCTAGACGATGATAGAGGTGGCTACAAAAGCCCATACTAGCAATGCAAAACCATTGATTACGGGAGATTTCTAACATAAGGAAACAGACTGGGAATGTCTAGAGCCACCCTGGGGACCAGAACAATGGCAAACTAGATTTTTGGAGTTGGCGATGGAAACCTTCATAAGACAATACACTGGGGAACAACTGGGATGTGAGGATGTGACAAACCAACTTAGCTGGACCCTACATCAGAGTCACCCAGAATGACTCTGATGTAGGCGACTTAGAATATAAGAGGCTTTTCATTGCTAACGTTCGAGTATCTTACGGAAGTGAACACGGAGACGAAGACAGAGGATGAATTAGGGAACAAACTCAAAAGCTAAACGCTCACGAGAATGAAATAAAAGTAGAAAACAAAGACTGCTGGAGAATAGTGAACAAGCAGAAGATCCAGAAACGAATATGCATTGATAAAAAGTGAGGCTAAATGAAAATTTGAAAAAGATATATCAATAAAAGCCAAATTTGAGACAAAACTGATGTATAGCCACTACACATAGAAGACAAATGTGAAGGACCAGGTAATAAGTCTGAAGAAGGAAGGAGGGGAGCTCACTAGGAATGACCAGGAAGTCAGTGAAGAGCTAAACAAATTATTTAGGCAGGTATTTACAGTATAAACGGGAACAATACTGGAGAGTCAATACTGGACCCAGTATGAACACGGAGGAAAAGAGGAGAACAAATGGCTGAATGAGCTAGATACCTCAAAGACAATGGGACCGGAAAACATCTCTCTGCGGGTTCTCCGAGAGGAAGCAGAGGAACTGTATTATCCATCATCAGTGTTTTTCAAGAAGTCAACTGAAACAAAGTAACCGTCAGAGGTGTGGAAAAATAGCGAATATAATTCCAATATTTACAAAAAATAGACAGACAGTTGGCACTGAACTATAGGTCAGCATAACATGTAAGGTTATGGAGATTATCAAAAGAGTAGTGAAGGACCTGGAAAGGCATGGAATAAAAAACAGCAACCAACATGGCTTTAGAGATACTAAATTCTAACAAATCTGCTGGAGTTCTACTGTATAACAAGGTAAAATGGAATGGGTGGACTGTATATTTATAAACGTCCTGAAGATCTGGTTGACTAGTGGGATGTTGCATCCTGCCGAGTCTCTTGCTTTCGTTATTAATGATTTCGGTGTGCAGATTTGGTACTAGTCCTTCCAGGATTTTCCAGGTGTAGATTATGTCTTTCTAGCCAGCGTTCTAAGGAGTACAGATCAAGGGACCTCAAGTGCTCCCGTAATTGAGTTGCTTTATTGTACTTATACGCGTAGTGAAAGTTCTCTGTATATTCTCCAGGTCTGCAATTTCGAATTCCTCGAAAGTTGCCGTTAGTGTACAGAAATATTCCAGCCTAGAGAGAACAAGTGATTTAAAGAGAATCATCATTGACTGAGCATCCATAGTTTTGAAGGTTTTCTTTATCCATCCTTTTATTTCCCTAGATGATGTGATAGAAACGTTGTTGTGATCTTTGAAGGTGGAATTTTCTGACATTATCACTCCCAAGTCCTTCATATAAGTTTTTCGCTCTATTGTGTGACTAGAATTTGTTTTAAAGTCCGATCCAGTTTTTATTTCCTTAAATTTTCCATAGCTGAGTAATTGAAATTTATTCTCATTGAACTTCATGTTATTTTCTGAGGCCCATTTGAAGACTTGGTAACGTCCGCTTGGAGATTTAGTGTCCTCAGTAGATGACACTGTCTTCTACATTCTGGTATCGTCAGCAAAGGAGGACACGGTGCCTAGGTTTACATCTTTATCTATGTCAGACATGAGGATGAGGAAAAGGATGGGAGTGAGTAATGTTCCTTGAGGAACAGAGCTTTCCAGTGTAGCTGCCTCGGACTTTACTGTGTTTACGATTATTCTGTATTCTATTGGTTAGGAAGTTGTAGATTTATCCACCCAATTCTGTTATTTTTTTTAGCGGGCATTTTAAGTGATATTACACCATGATCGCACTTATCGAAGGCTTTCACAGAGTCTATGATGCGGGACGTTAGTGCCATTGGTGGGGGGGGGGGGGCTAGTCTGTTATTTTTAGTGACTGTGGGATGACCCTAGTGTCTAGGTTCTCTCTCCATAGAATATGTAAGGCACGTGAAAAGGGGTTTCCTGCAGTTCTTGATGAACAAGAAGTTCCATGACCTGGGACCTAGTGCATGACCTGGGACATAGTGCATGACCTGGGACCTAGTGCATGACCTGGAACCTAGTGCATGACCTGGAACCTAGTGCATGACCTGGGACCTAGTGCATGACCTGGAACCTAGTGCATGACCTGGGACCTAGTGCATGACCTGGGACCTAGTGAATGACCTGGGACCTAGTGCATGACCTGGGACGTAGTGCATGACCTGGGACCTAGTGCATGACCTGGGACCTAGTGCATGACCTGGGACCTAGTGCATGACCTGGGACCTAGTGCATGACCTGGGACCTAGTGCATGACCTGGTACGTAGTGCATGGCCTAGGACGTAGTGCAGGACCTGGGACCTAGTGCATGACCTGGGACCTAGTGCATGACCTGGGACCTAGTGCATGACCTGGGACCTAGTGCATGACTTGGGACCTAGTGCATGACCTGGGACCTAGTGCATGACCTGGGACCTAGTGCATGACCTGGGACCTAGTGCATGACCTGAGACCTAGTGCATGACCTGGGACCTATTGCATGACCTGGGACCTAGTGCATGACCTGGGACCTAGTGCATGACCTGGGACGTAGTGCATGACCTGGGACCTAGTGCATGACCTGGGACCTAGTGCATGACCTGGGACCTAGTGCATGACCTGGGACCTAGTGCATGACCTGGGACCTAGTGCATGACCTGGTAACTAGTGCATGACCTGGGACCTAGTGCATGACCTGGGACCTAGTGCATGACCTGGGACCTAATGCATGACCGGGTACCTAGTGCATGACCTGGTACCTAGTGCATGACCTGGGACCTAGTGCATGACCTGGGACCTAGTGCATGACCTGGGACCTAATGCATGACCGGGTACCTAGTGCATGACCTGGTACCTAGTGCATGACCTGGTACCTAGTGCATGACCTGGGACCTAGTGCATGACCTGGGACCTAGTGCATGACCTGGGACCTAGTGCATGACCTGGAACCTAGTGCATGACCTGAGACCTAGTGCATGACCTGGGACCTAGTGCATGACCTGTGACCTAGTGCATGAACTGGTACCTAGTGCATGACCTGGGACCTAGTGCATGACCTGGGACCTAGTGCATGACCTGGGACCTAGTGCATGACCTGGGACATAGTGCATGACCTGGGACCTAGTGCATGACCTGAGACCTAGTGCATGACCTGGGACCTAGTGCATGACCTGGGACCTAGTGCATGACCTGGGACCTAGTGCATGACCTCTGACCTAGTGCATGACCTGGGACCTAGTGCATGACCTGGGACATAGTGCATGACCTGGGACCTAGTGCATGACCTGAGACCTAGTGCATGACCTGGGACCTAGTGCATGACCTGGGACCTAGTGCATGACCTGGGACCTAGTGCATGACCTGGGATCTAGTGCATGACCTGGGACCTAGTGCATGACCTGGGACCTAGTGCATGACCTGGGACATAGTGCATGACCTGGGACCTAGTGCATGACCTGGGACCTAGTGCATGACCTGGGACCTAATGCATGACCTGGGACCTAGTGCATGACCTGGGACCTAGTGCATGACCTGGTACCTAGTGCATGACCTGGGACCTAGTGCATGACCTGGGACCTAGTGCATGACCTGGGACCTAGTGCATGACCTGGGACCTAGTGCATGACCTGAGACCTAGTGCATGACCTGGGACCTAGTGCATGACCTGGGACCTAGTGCATGACCTGGGACCTAGTGCATGACCTGGGACCTAGTGCATGACCTGGGACCTAGTGCATGACCTGGGACCTAGTGCATGACCTGGGACCTAGTGCATGACCTGGGATCTAGTACATGACCTGGGACCTAGTGCATGACCTGGGACCTAGTGCATGACCTGGGACCTAGTGCATGACCTGGGACCTAGTGCATGACCTGGGACCTAGTGCATGACCTGGGACCTAGTGCATGACCTGGGACCTAGTGCATGACCTGGGATCTAGTGCATGACCTGGGACCTAGTGCATGACCTGGGACCTAGTGCATGACCTGGAACCTAGTGCATGACCTGGGACCTAGTGCATGACCTGGGACCTAGTGAATGACCTGGTACCTAGTGCATGACCTGGGACCTAGTGCATGACCTGGGACATAGTGCATGACCTGGGACCTAGTGCATGACCTGGGACCTAGTGCATGACCTGGGACCTAGTGCATGACCTGGTACCTAGTGCATGACCTGGGACCTAGTGCATGACCTGGAACCTAGTGCATGAGTATCTCACCAACTGCTTTTTCAAAGTCCTGTTGTATTAGAGTTATATAAGAAATTCTGGAATTAACCAGATTTTAAGTCTCTGTCGTAAATAATTCATTTAGATTGTAAACCATTAGTCTGATTAGTGGTTTTTCATTACTAGTGATTTTTGCCCTAGATTTGTCATAAAAGAAACGTTTTGGATTTCTTTCCGTTTCATTTATTGTTTTAATTTTTTTCTGTGTTTCCTGGCTCCTGTATGATTAGTTAAGCTTAAATTGAGTTTGTTATTTTCCATTTCACTTGCCAGTGTCTCCTTCCATGTTCTGGATAGACAGTTCCCTCTGAGCACCTCTGTGGTTCTTCGTCTTCACCAGTAGAAGGAGTCTCTCTCTCTCTCTCTCTCTCTCTCTCTCTCTCTCTCTCTCTCTCTCTCTCTCTCTCTCTCTCTCTCTCTCTCTCTCCCTCTCTCTCTCTCTCTCTCCCTCTCTCTATCTATTTATCTATCTATCTATCTCTAGTTTGTATCTCTTCATTTTCTTAGGGTGATGTGCCATGAGCGTATCTCACATGCCACGAAGTTAATATTTTCTAGACAAAGGTTGGGTTCCATGTTGTTTGTGATACCTTCCCAGTTTGTTTCATTTGGAACAAAGTATTTGTACTGAAGTTGAGTTTGTTGAAGGCACCTTAATAACTGATCTCATTGTATCTGAGTGTATTGTCTTTGATATTGTTATATTTCGTACTAGATCATCATTATTAGTGATGACGAGGTCAAGTGTATTTTCCAGTCTTGTTGGCCCCACTATTTGCTGACTAGAGGTAATTTTTTTTTTTGCAGAGTTTTAATAGCTCATATGTGTTTGTGCATTTTTATCTCAGCTGTCTTCTGGGATTTTATTATTATCACACTGGCCGATTCCCACCAAGGCAGGGTGGCCCGAAAAAGAAAAACTTTTACCATCATTCACTCCATCACTGTCTTGCCAGAAGGGTGCTTTACACTACAGTTTTTAAACTGCAACATTAACACCCATCCTTCAGAGTGCAGGCACTGTACTATCTCTGTTTAAACATTATTTGCTGCATTCCTCCACTGTAGGTGTCTTAAGTTGAAATCACCCAGCAACAATATATTTGGGGCTGGGGCCGGAGACTTTCTGGACGGTGGTCAATTTTGAAATGCTGTTTCTTGAATTAATGTGAAGTTGCATCTGGTGTCTTATAACCACAATTACAAGGTTTTACTTTTCAATTTTTACCTGTCAAAACTTCAACTACATCATTTGTGGTGTTTATAATTTTGAGTAGCTGAGCAAGTCTGTGACATACAGGGCAATCTTCTTTTCTTTGTTGCCTGTTCTTTCTGTTGCATCTATATATGTTGTATCATGTATAAATATTTTGCTGTAAAAATGGTATTTTGTATTGGTCTCTGTGAGAGCTACAAATATTGCATTTGACTCTGTGATGAGTCCGATGATGTAAGATATTTTGTTGTTGGTTAATGGTTTAGACCGTGTATATTTGCAAATACTAACTTTGTCGGGTTGATTGATGGGAGGCTTTACTCGCTGACACTGGCTTTACTCGCTGACACTAATATGTGTTTTGGAATCAGTACCACTGACTGTCCCTCCACGCCACCAGTGCTTCAAGGCGGTATGGTATTTCTGTCATGTCCTGCCAGTTTCTTTTATTCCTGGCCCTCAAAAATTGATTTTCTATTGAGTAATTGTAACTACCCTGGTTTGTTTCCCAAGGTTTGTGGGATCTGTACCTTCTAGTCCCCCTTAAATGGTGTGCCTGATAGTATGTGTTGTAACATTGTCGTTCATGACCTGATGAATAAAACATTTCAGGGTGAAATAGCTTACCTGGAACAGGATGACATACTTCTTTGGTCATGAGTCCAGGACAGTTTTTTTGGATAGTCATAGTTACACGATCTTCCAAGTGCTTTAATCCTTTAATCTTTTATTTTGAACTGTCATATCCATTTGTCTTCTGGAGTTTTTCAACTTATTCTCACTCCAAAACTTGTTATTCTCAGAAAAATTTGTTGACAGCATATTATAAACACAAGTATAGTATGTCCAGCGACCTGGTCGTAATGGGAATCAAACTAGATCGAACAAACTTAACAATGGTATATGACTTGTATATCCTTCACTAGATATAAAATGCCAAATGTATAGAGGATGAATAGTAAGTGTACCACACGGTGACTAAAGATGACAAAAGCAGAAGCCAGAGACAGTGCACTGTGTCAGCCAGCAGCTCAGACAAGTCCGTCAATTCACTTGGCACAAATGAACCACGTTGCTTCAGCTTTGGTGGTGTTGCCTGTAATTGGCCAATGAACCAAGGTGCTCGTTTAGTGACGGGTACCCTATTGATTGTTAAACCCCTAGTACTCGGTTTGTTGGTTGGGAGGCAGCCTATATGGGAGTGTAACATATGCCGAATAAATTGTATCATACTCTTCGCATGCCACACAGCCTCTCACCGACTCTCTCTACTTTGCTCTCCTTTTACATTCCTTCACCACTCTTCTAAGCTCTCATTTTCTCTTTATATACTCCTCACTCCTTGTATCTCTCTTACTGCTCACTTTACCTCATCATTCCATCAGTCGCTCCTGTTCTCTCTTGCATCAACTTTCTTGTAACCACACACTTCTGCTGAACACTCTAATACTACATTCTATATCTATCTCATTCCAAATCTTTACCTTAACTCTCGCTAGCCCATCTATCTACCAATACAGTTGTTGCTTATATCTTGCCCTAACTGCCTCCTCCTTCAGCTTATAAACCTTCATCTCTCTCTTACTTTCTGATACCATTCTCCTTGTATCCTAATTATCCTAATTACAATTTACTCTCACTGGTATAACGGTTGCTGCTCTATAAACATGCACATCCTGAAGTCTACCCATCAGCCTTCATTCACCACTATAGTTAAAATGAGGTCACAACTTTACAATTCTGCCATGTTTTTTCAACTGTATTCACACATTAGTGTGTGTGTGTGTGTGTGTGTGTGTGTGTGTGTGTGTGTGTGTGTGTGTGTGTGTTGATGAACAATTTACTAGATTCATTGTATTCTCATGGAAATATATGAGTATACGTATTTTGTATTACAGGCTCTACTGGGAGAGAAGATCGGTAATACCCCCACTTGGTTCTGTGCTGGTGTTCTCATTAGCGATCAGTGGATCCTCTCAGCTCTGCATTGTTTCCTCACAAAGTAAGTCAAAGATCCCATCGTTTATTGTTGTGATACATAAAGCATTTCAAGATTTTGTAATCCTATGGAAAAGTGTGTGAGATCTGGTCACATATAATGGTTCTTTACTATTGTCCATAGGAAAAAAATAGAAGAGATATGTGTGGAAATTTTGAGGCGCTTAGATGAATATCGAAAGTGGATGACATGTTTACCTGGAGTTTACCTGGAGAGAGTTCCGGGGGTCAACGCCCCCGAGGCCCGGTCTGTGACCAGGCCTCCTGGTGGATCAGAGCCTGATCAGTTAAATATATAAAAATTTGCTATGAAATACAGTGGAATCCCGAGTTTCATCCTTAATCCATTCCAGGAGTTACGACTAAAGTCAAAATGTCCTAAAGTCGAAGCAATATTTCCCATAAGAAATAATATAAATCCAAATAATCCGTTCCAGACCCACAGAAAAATACGTTTTTTTAAAGAATAACTATAGTTTTACATACACACAACACAGATAAATACAATAGATAAATTAACATTTAGATAAGCATTTAAAATGTCATTTACTTATCTTTAATGAAGATTGTTGCTCGCATCTGGAAGATAGGGAGGAGGAGGAGGAGGAGCAGGAGTGAGGGGGCATTTATTGTTTGGAAATGAAATCCTCTTAAATAAAGACTATAGGTAAGAAGTCCCTGTCTGGGGTTACTTCCTTTCTTTGTCTTTTAACGCCACTAGCATCAGCTTGAGAGTCACTGGACCCTTGTCACACAAAATAACTGTCCAGAAAGCATTGAGTATACATAGTGTATAGTGTATACTACAGTGGCTCCCTAGTATATTGATGATAAAGGCTAAAGTGTCATTTGAAAACAGGTGAATTTGTAAATGAAGTGATAAGCCTATAGAGGCAGGTGCCAGAAGTCGCCAGAAACTTACCACAGGTCAGCTGTTTTTAATAATCTTCCTGGCCTGCTAGTGTACTCGCATATAATCTAGTGATACCAGTGAATAGCAGAATACAGTGTTGTAGTAGCAACTAACCAGTATTATAATGGTACTTAGTGGAGTGGAGTGACTTTCATTAGTTTCTTTTTCTTGAAATACGAGACGTTACTGTGAATTTCATATAACCTGTAGTTACCAGCGGTCGCAATATACACAACGAGAAGCAATTATTACTACAGAAAAAGCGTCCTTCCTCCAAAATTTGCACCAGTCAACTATAGTGATAATATAGCATTTATTGTGGTGGAGACGGAAAAACAAAAATAGAAAAGCCAGATACAGCGATTGATAAACAAAGAGGTCGACTGTACGTCATTGTAGGAGCTGCCAGATATCACCGGCTCTTCAACACGCAAGTTATACTTTTGTATCAGTCAAATCACATATTACTCGGGTAGATAATTTCCAGTAGATCCTTCATGTGTTAGCTCAAATCACCGACCAGTATGTTTTAAATAAGTGACCCACTGATCAGAGCAGATCGACTGGTCCGAACCCTTGACTGGTCCGAACCCTTGACTGGTTTCAAACAGTTTCGTTGGACAATAAAGCAGACTGTAAACGGATGGGTTTGTAGGCGCCCTTATAAACACAAACATTAAAAATCAGGAACGTGACGGTAAGCTGTCCAATATACAAAAAGAGTTAGAAACAGAAATACAAATAGCTAGAGCTTCATTTAAGGTTATTAATATAATATTCAAGAGGTTGCTAGCAGACTTGCAGTAAATCAACCATTCAAATCATTATGAAGCTGTGTGTAGTCTGTGGTCAGTCAAACAAACGGGCTACCACATGGATAAATTGTCATTTTTGTGGAAATTGGTGTCACGCTCCTTGTGCAGATATCCCAGAACTAGCTACAAGCAGTATTAAAACAGAGAAGTGTTTTTGGGTATGCCCAAATGAGGAAAATCTGTGGACTAAAATCACAAGGGTATTAAAAGAGGATAACATCAAAGCTGCTTTCATAGAAAACCTGGAAGCTTTCTACAACAGATGGGAACATAAAAAGTCCGGGCTGAATGGTACTGCCCTTGATACTGGCCATGTAGTCACAAACTGTAAGGCTGGAGGTGATGTCCTGGTAGTCAGTAAATGTGGGGCTGATAGTGCTGTCCTGGGAGACAGTAATGGTGAAGCTGGAGGTGCTGTCCTGGGAGACAGAAATGGTGAAGTTGGAGATATTGTCCTGGGAGACAGTAATGGTGAAGCTGGAGATTTTGTCCAGGTAGTCGGGAATTATACGCAGGAAGGAATACATATAAATGACCTCATAGAGGACAGGAGCCATAGTAGGGAAACAAGTGTAGTCAAAGATAAGATAAAACCAATATTGCAAACCAGAAATACCGCAGGAAATAGCAAACAAGAGGACTCCAATAGCAATAGTGAGGATAAATTACCAAAAACAACTGGTGGGAGCTCCATTGTTGGTGCTAAGGAGGATAGGAATAAGACAGGGAAACATGCACCAACAGGGAATACAGTCACAGAAACCCAAGGCAAACGGAAACCAAGCCTGTGCACATACTATGCACTTGGTATCTGCTGGCATGGGAAATCTGGAAAAACAGATGGGACATGCAACTATGACCACCCTAGAAAATGTCATGCCCATATGACAACAGGAAAATGCAAACTCCCTTCCTGTAAGCTTTTTCACCCTGAAATGTGTACCTCTTCAGTACAGGAAAGACTGTGCTATAACTTAAATTGCCAGGCATACCATCTAAAGGGGACAAAAAGATACAAAACATCCAGGCCATGGGAAAACCTGGGTAGCCACAGCCACTCAAGAGGGAGAGGTTTTTTAGTGCCAGGAAGGAAAAAAAACTGGCAGGAAATGGCAGAAATCGTACACCAAATCCAGTCATTCCTGGAGTGGAACCACAGTCGATGGCCTCCACTCCAAACCAACAGATACAGATACTAATGCCGGAAAAAAAATCCCCCCCCAGTACCAACAATACCACCAGTCCGATAACATTCTTCTTTGCAAATATACAGGGTCTAAAGCCAGCAATAAACAACAAAATACCTTTCATCCGTGGACTGCTTGCAGAGGCAAAGGCAATGTTCGCGGCTTTCACTGAGACCCACATAAAGGATCACTTGGACAACGAAATATGGATCCCAGGTTACAACCTATACAGATGTGACAGAGTGAACAGGCAAAAGGGGGGGTTGGCCTGTACATTGCAGAGTCACTTGTTTGCACAGAACTGCTTAATGCCTCAAATGACGTAGTGGAAGTTTTAGCAGTAAAGGTCGAGAACCAAAACCTAGTCATTGTGGTAGTCTACAAGCCTCCGGATGCAACATCCCAGCAATTCCAGGAACAGCTGTTAAAAATTGACCACTGTCTGGAAAATCTTCCAGCTCCTGCACCCAACATCTTGCTCCTGGGGGATTTCAACTTAAGGCACCTAAAATGGAGGAATATAGCAAATAATATTGTTGCAGTAATAACACCAGGAGGCAGCTCTGATGAAAACTCACACTCACACGAGCTTTTAAATCTCTGCACAAAATTCAATTTAAACCAGCAAATAATAGAGCCTACTAGACTGGAGAATACACTAGACCTCATCTTCACTAACAATGATGATCTGATAAGAAATGTCACCATATCAAAAACAATATACTCAGATCACAACATAATTGAGGTTCAGACATGTATGCGTGGAGCCCCAGACCGACAAAATGAGACTAGTCACGAGGGAGCATTCACCAAATTCAACTTCAATAACAAAAACATAAAGTGGGACCAAGTAAACCAAGTCCTAACCGATATAAGCTGGGAAGATATACTAAGCAACACAGACCCAAACTTATGCCTAGAACAGATTAACTCGGTGGCACTCGATGTATGCACAAGGCTTATTCCTCTAAGAAAAAGGAGGAGTAGATGTAAAATAGAAAGAGACAGGCGCTCCCTTTACAGGCGACGGAAAATAACAGAGCGGCTAAAAGAGGTCAATATATCAGAAATGCGCAGGGAGACACTGGTCAGAGAAATAGCAAGCATCGAACTTAAGCTAAAAGAATCCTTTAGGAGTCAGGAATCGCGGGAAGAACTAAAAGCCATAAATGAAATCGAAAGAAACCCAAAGTATTTCTTCTCCTATGCCAAATCAAAATCGAGAACAACGTCCAGTATTGGGCCCCTACTTAAACAAGATGGGTCCTACACAGATGACAGCAAGGAAATGAGTGAGCTACTCAAGTCCCAATATGACTCAGTTTTTAGCAAGCCGCTAACCAGACTGAGAGTCGAAGATCAAAATGAATTTTTTATGAGAGAGCCACAAAATTTGATTAACACAAGCCTATCCGATGTTATCCTGACGCCAAATGACTTCGAACAGGCGATAAATGACATGCCCATGCACTCTGCCCCAGGGCCAGACTCATGGAACTCTGTGTTCATCAAGAACTGCAAGAAGCCCCTATCACGAGCCTTTTCCATCCTATGGAGAGGGAGCATGGACACGGGGGTCGTCCCTCAGTTACTAAAAACAACAGACATAGCCCCACTCCACAAAGGGGGCAGTAAAGCAACAGCAAAGAACTACAGACCAATAGCACTAACATCCCATATCATAAAAAATCTTTGAAAGGGTCCTAAGAAGCAAGATCACCACCCATCTAGAAACCCATCAGTTACACAACCCAGGGCAACATGGGTTTAGAACAGGTCGCTCCTGTCTGTCTCAACTACTGGATCACTACGACAAGGTCCTAAATGCACTAGAAGACAAAAAGAATGCAGATGTAATATATACAGACTTTGCAAAAGCCTTCGACAAGTGTGACCATGGCGTAATAGCGCACAAAATGCGCGCTAAAGGAATAACAGGAAAAGTTGGTCGATGGATCTATAATTTCCTCACTAACAGAACACAGAGAGTAGTCGTCAACAGAGTAAAGTCCGAGGCAGCTACGGTGAAAAGCTCTGTTCCACAAGGCACAGTACTAGCTCCCATCTTGTTCCTCATCCTCATATCCGACATAGACAAGGATGTCAGCCACAGCACCGTGTCTTCCTTTGCAGATGACACCCGAATCTGCATGACAGTGTCTTCCATTGCAGACACTGCAAGGCTCCAGGCGGACATCAACCAAATCTTTCAGTGGGCTGCAGAAAACAATATGAAGTTCAACGATGAGAAATTTCAATTACTCAGATATGGTAAACATGAGGAAATTAAATCTTCATCAGAGTACAAAACAAATTCTGGCCACAAAATAGAGCGAAACACCAACGTCAAAGACCTGGGAGTGATTATGTCGGAGGATCTCACCTTCAAGGACCATAACATTGTATCAATCGCATCTGCTAGAAAAATGACAGGATGGATAATGAGAACCTTCAAAACTAGGGAGGCCAAGCCCATGATGACACTCTTCAGGTCACTTGTTCTATCTAGGCTGGAATATTGCTGCACTCTAACAGCACCTTTCAAGGCAGGTGAAATTGCCGACCTAGAAAATGTACAGAGAACTTTCACGGCGCGCATAACGGAGATAAAACACCTCAATTACTGGGAGCGCTTGAGGTTTCTAAACCTGTATTCCCTGGAACGCAGGAGGGAGAGATACATGATTATATACACCTGGAAAATCCTAGAGGGACTAGTACCGAACTTGCACACGAAAATCACTCACTACGAAAGCAAAAGACTTGGCAGACGATGCACCATCCCCCCAATGAAAAGCAGGGGTGTCACTAGCACGTTAAGAGACCATACAATAAGTGTCAGGGGACCGAGACTGTTCAACTGCCTCCCAGCACACATAAGGGGGATTACCAACAGACCCCTGGCAGTCTTCAAGCTGGCACTGGACAAGCACCTAAAGTCAGTTCCTGATCAGCCGGGCTGTGGCTCGTACGTTGGTTTGCGTGCAGCCAGCAGCAACAGCCTGGTTGATCAGGCGCTGATCCACCAGGAGGCCTGGTCACAGACCGGGCCGCGGGGGCGTTGACCCCCGAAACTCTCTCCAGGTAAACTCCAGGTAAACTCCAGAGTCCTATGTTTCTGGCGCCTCTTTAACATTTCCCTAAAATGGGACATGGTTCTGTCACTGAGCTTGTTGCAGAGATGGTTTATTTCAGCATGCTCAGGGTGGTATTTTTCCACAAAACTCTGCAACCTATTCCACATTCCACACACGTCCCAAATCACTGAAGAAGGCACCTCCTCCACTCCCTCTTCCTCCTCCTCCTCTGAACCAAGTTCCTTAACTGTGGTCTGATGCTGTTCCAGTTGAAGCTCTTACAGTTCTTCAGTGGTTAGCTCTTCCATGTGGTCCTCCACCAACTCTTCCACATCCTCGCCACTCACCTCCACCATGGACCTCCCCAGTGCAACAATACCTTCCACAACAGGCAGAGGGTCGGCACACCACTCCAGTATTTTTTTACTATTTCTCACTTTCTTTACCAAACGGGTGCCACTAGAAAGTTTCTTAGGGCCCATGGTGACTTATTTCACAGTTACACTCAATAAACAAGCACCAAATGCATTGAATTAATTGTGAAATGTTTGGATGAGCACATAGGGTACTCTTCACTCAAAGATAAACAAGCAGCCAGATTGACCCACGACACCTGCACAGGCAGGTGCGGTCAGGTGGATAGGTCTCGTATGCAGGATGAAACATGGGTCACAGTGCGAAACTAGGGGGCAAAATTTAGCCAAAAAAAACGGTTCTAAACTCGAAGCATATGATACTCAGGGTGGATGAAACTCGGGGTTCTACTGTACATGATAATATACATGGAAAGTACTCGAGGACCTCATTCTAAATCGGTACACATACTGGAACGAGATATACGGGAGGAAATGCAAACTAAACCCAGTGAAAAGCAGAGGTGTGGTGGGCACAATAAAGAAACACTACATCAACAGTCCCAGATTACTCAACATTTTACCAGAAGATATCAGAAACACTGCTGGAACAAGAGTAGAAGTCTTCAAGAGAAAACTTGACAAGTTTCATCGCAAGTGCCAGATCAACTAGGCTGTGATGGATATGCAGGGCAAGTAGTTCACCAGCAGCAACAGCCTGATATGTACATATATATTTATTTATTTATATATATATATATATATATATATATATATATATATATATATATATATATATATATATATATATATATATGTATATATATATATATATATATATATATATATATATATATATATATATATATATATATATATATATATATATATATATATATATATATATATATATATATATATATATATATATATATATATATATATATATATATATATATATATATATATATATATATATATATATATGCAAAACAACCACTGTGAATGAATAGAGAAGTACCAAGCGCTTTCGTGACTACTCACATTATCAAGGAACAGTGAAAGTAAAGCATCAGAGGAAGGTATATAAATGGGCAGCCCAAACCTCATTATCAGATCCCACAACAACAAAAACACCTGACGCGAGACAGCAGGCCCGCCGGCCCAACTAGACAGGTCCTTCATACAACCCACCAACGAACTATTCTACCCAAGAAATAAGAAATTTAAAAAATTATTATTTGTCCAATGTATTATTAAATTCTTCCCAAACTCTATTAATTATAAATGGATCTAATTTATATAAACCAAAGGAAATATTCATATTATTGTCAAAACTGCTTTTTATGAAACAAAATTCAATTATATTCCTGTCGACCATGGACTTCCTTGATACTACTTTCTCAACTCTTTGAAAATCAATTGGATGGTTAAAATCTCTCACATGAATAAATAGAGCATTGGAATCTTGTCCAGTTCTAATGCTATATTTATGTTGTTTTAATCTTAGTTCGAGATTTTTACCAGTTTGACCGTAATAAACTTTATCGCAAATTTTACAAGGAATCTTATAGACACATCCGTCAGCATTTTGGGGGGAATTCTTAATCAAAAGTTTTTTTCTGTATCAACATTTTTGAATACAACTTTAATATTAAAAGTCTTACGAAGAGAAGGCATATCAACCAAGTTTTCATGGTAAGGGAGAACCAACATATTTTTAGCTGAATAAGGCTGGTTGCCCCTTTTTGGATTGTAAAAAGTATTTATAGCAACTTTAAAAGACTTATCATTTACGTTTCTTGGGTATTTCAGATCATTACCTATTTCATAAATTTTGGATATTTCTTCATCTATGAACTCTGGACTACAAATACGTAAAGTTCTCAAAAACATTGATGAGAAAACAAACAGTTTAACTTTATCTTGTTGTGAAGAATAATAGTGTACATAGGAATAGTTATTTGTAGGATTTCTGTAAATTTTGAATTTGAATTCATTATTACCCTTAATAATTAAAACATCTAGAAAAGGCAATGAGTTATTTTCTTCAAATTCAACAATAAAATTTATAGAATGGGCTAAGCTATTTAATTTGCCAAGGAAATGGTGTATATCTACATTCTTGGGCATAAGACACCTGTTTACTGTGATCTTATTGCATATATGTATATATATATATATATATATATATATATATATATATATATATATATATATATATATATATATATATATATATATATATATTATTAACACACTGGCCGATTCCCACCAAGGCAGGGTGGCCCGAAAAAGAAAAACTTTCACCATCATTCACTCCATCACTGTCTTGCCAGAAGGGTGCTTTACACTACAGTTTTTAAACTGCAACATTAACACCCCTCCTTCAGAGTGCAGGCACTGTACTTCCCATCTCCAGGACTTAAGTCCTGCCTGCCGGTTTCCCTGAATCCCTTCATAAATGTTACTTTGCTCACATTATAACAGCACGTCAAGTATTAAAAACCATTTGTCTCCATTCACTCCTATCAAACACGATCGCGCATGCCTGCTGGAAATCCAAGCCCCTCGCACACAAAACCTCCTTTAACCCCTCCCTCCAACCTTTCCTAGGCCGACCCCTACCCCGCCTTCCTTCCACTACAGACTGATACACTCTTGAAGTCATTCTGTTTAGCTCCATTCTCTCTACATGTCCGAACCACCTCAACAACCCTTCCTCAGCCCTCTGGACAACAGTTTTGGTAATCCCGCACCTCCTCCTAACTTCCAAACTACGAATTCTCTGCATTATATTCGCACCACACATTGCCCACAGACATGACATCTCCACTGCCTCCAGCCTTCTCGCTGCAACATTCATCACCCATGCTTCACACCCATATAAGAGCGTTGGTAAAACTATACTCTCATACATTCCCCTCTTTGCTCAAAGAACAAAGTTCTTTGTCTCGACAGACTCCTAAGTGCACCACTCACCCTTTTCCCCTCATGAATTCTATGATTCATCTCATCTTTCATAGACCCATCCGCTGACACGTCCACTCCCAAATATCTGAATACATTCACCTCCTCCATACTCTCTCCCTCCAATCTGATATCCAATCTTTCATCACCTAATCTTTTTTGTTATCCTCATAACCTTACTCTTTCCTGTATTCACTTTTAATTTTCTTCTTATGCACACCCTACCAAATTCGTCCATCAACTTCTGCAACTTCTCTTCAGAATCTCCCAAGAGCACAGTGTCATCAGCAAAGAGCAACTGTGACAACTCCCACTTTATGTGTGATTCTTTATCTTTTAACTCCACGCCTGTTGCCAAGACCCTCGCATTTACTTCTCTTACAACCCCATCTATAAATATATTAAGCAACCACGGTGACATCACACATCCTTGTGTAAGGCCTACTTTTACTGGGAAATAATTTCCCTCTTTCCTACTCTAACTTGAGCCTCACTATCCTCGTAAAAACTCTTCACTGCTTTCAGTAACCTACCTCCTACGCCATACACCCGCAACATCTGCCACATTGCCCCTCTATTCACCCTGTCATACGCCTTTTCCAAATCCATAAATGCCACAAAAACCTCTTTAGACTTATATAAATACTGTTCACTTATTTATATATATATATATATATATATATATATATATATATATATATATATATATATATATATATATATATATATTTTATTATCACACTGGCCGATTCCCACCAAGGCAGGGTGGCCCGAAAAAGAAAAATTTTCACCATCATTCACTCCATCACTGTCTTGCCAGAAAGGTGCTTTACACTACAGTTTTTAAATTGCAACATTAACACCCCCTCCTTCAGAGTGCAGGCACTGTACTTCCCATCTCCAGGACTCAAGTCCGGCCTGCCGGTTTCCCTGAATCCCTTCATAAATGTTACTTTGCTCACACTCCAACAGCACGTCAAGTATTAAAAACCATTTGTCTCCATTCACTCCTATCAAACACGCTCACGCATGCCTGCTGGAAGTCCAAGCCCCTCGCACACAAAACCTCCTTTACCCCCTCCCTCCAACCCTTCCTAGGCCGACCCCTACCCCGCCTTCCTTCCACTACAGACTGATACACTCTTGAAGTTATTCTGTTTCGCTCCATTCTCTCTACATGTCCGAACCACCTCAACAACCCTTCCTCAGCCCTCTGGACAACAGTTTTGGTAATCCCGCACCTCCTCCTAACTTCCAAACTACGAATTCTCTGCATTATATTCACACCACACATTGCCCTCAGACATGACATCTCCACTGCCTCCAGCCTTCTCCTCGCTGCAACATTCATCACCCATGCTTCACACCCATATAAGAGCGTTGGTAAAACTATACTCTCATACATTCCCCTCTTTGCCTCCAAGGACAAAGTTCTCTGTCTCCACAGACTCCTAAGTGCACCACTCACTCTTTTTCCCTCATCAATTCTATGATTCACCTCATCTTTCATAGACCCATCCGCTGACACGTCCACTCCCAAATATCTGAATACGTTCACCTCCTCCATACTCTCTCCCTCCAATCTGATATTCAATCTTTCATCACCTAATCTTTTTGTTATCCTCATAACCTTACTCTTTCCTGTATTCACCTTTAATTTTCTTCTTTTGCACACCCTACCAAATTCATCCACCAATCTCTGCAGCTTCTCTTCAGAATCTCCCAAGAGCACAGTGTCATCAGCAAAGAGCAGCTGTGACAACTCCCACCCTGTGTGTGATTCTTTATCTTTTAACTCCACGCCTCTTCCCAAGACCCTCGCATTTACTTCTCTTACAACCCCATCTATAAATATATTAAACAACCACGGTGACATCACACATCCTTGTCTAAGGCCTACTTTTACTGGGAAAAAATTTCCCTCTTTTCTACATACTCTAACTTGAGCCTCACTATCCTCGTAAAAACTCTTCACTGCTTTCAGTAACCTACCTCCTACACCATACACTTGCAACATCTGCCACATTGCCCCCCTATCCACCCTGTCATACGCCTTTTCCAAATTCATAAATGCCACAAAGACCTCTTTAGCCTTATCTAAATACTGTTCACTTATATGTTTCACTGTAAACACCTGGTCCACACACCCCCTACCTTTCCTAAAGCCTCCTTGTTCATCTGCTATCCTATTCTCCGTCTTACTCTTAATTCTTTCAATTATAACTCTACCATACACTTTACCAGGTACACTCAACAGACTTATCCCCCTATAATTTTTGCACTCTCTTTTATCCCCTTTGCCTTTATACAAAGGAACTATGCATGCTCTCTGCCAATCCCTAGGTACCTTACCCTCTTCCATACATTTATTAAATAATTGCACCAACCACTCCAAAACTATATCCCCACCTGCTTTTAACATTTCTATCTTTATCCCATCAATCCCGGCTGCCTTACCCCCTTTCATTTTACCTACTGCCTCACGAACTTCCCCCACACTCACAACTGGCTCTTTCTCACTCCTACAAGATGTTATTCCTCCTTGCCCTATACACGAAATCACAGCTTCCCTATCTTCATCAACATTTAACAATTCCTCAAAATATTCCCTCCATCTTCCCAATACCTCTAACTCTCCATTTAATAACTCTCCTCTCCTATTTTTAACTGACAAATCCATTTGTTCTCTAGGCTTCCTTAACTTGTTAATCTCACTCCAAAACTTTTTCTTATTTTCAACAAAATTTGTTGATAACAGCTCACCCACTCTCTCATTTGCTCTCTTTTTACATAGCTTCACCACTCTCTTAACCTCTCTCTTTTTCTCCATATACTCTTCCCTCCTTGCATCACTTCTACTTTGTAAAAACTTCTCATACGCTCCTCTTCCCTCCTGCACCCACTTTCCTGTAACCACAAACTTCTGCTGAACACTCTAACACTACATTTTTAGACCTACCCCATTCCTCTTCGACCCCATTGCCTATGCTCTCATTAGCCCATCTATCCTCCAATAGCTGTTTATATCTTACCCTAACTGCCTCCTCTTTTAGTTTATAAACCTTCACCTCTCTCTTCCCTGATGCTTCTATTCTCCTTGTATCCCATCTACCTTTTACTCTCAGTGTAGCTACAACTAGAAAGTGATCTGATATATCTGTGGCCCCTCGATAAACATGTACATCCTGAAGTCTACTCAACAGTCTTTTATCTACCAATACATAATCCAACAAACTACTGTCATATATATATATATATATGTATATATATATATATATATATATATATATATATATATATATATATATATACATATATATATATACATATGTAGTAGGTTAGTAGACAGCAACCACCCAGGGAAGTACTACCGTCCTGCCAGATGACTGTGAAACAGAAACCTGTAACTGTTTTGCATGATGGTAGGATTGCTGGTTTCTTTTTCTGTCTCATAAACAGGCTAGATAACAGCGATATCTTGCTACTCCTACTAACACATCGGTCACACTTCACAGACACGCACATGTATTTATCTATACATACATCTAGGTTTTTCTCCTTTTTCTAAATAGCTCTTGCTCTTCTTTATTTCTTCTATTGTCCATGGGGAAGTGGAAAAGAATCTTTCCTCCGAAAGCCATGCGTGTCGTATGAGGTGACTAAAATGCCGGGAGCAATGGGCTAGTAACCTCTTCTCCTGTAGACATTTACTAAAAAAGAGAAGAAGAAAAACTTTATAAAACTGGGATGCTTGAATGTGCGTGGATGTAGTGCGGATGACAAGAAACAGATGATTGCTGATGTTATGAATGAAAAGAAGTTGGATGTCCTGGCCCTAAGCGAAACAAAGCTGAAGGGGGTAGGGGAGTTTCGGTGGGGGGAAATAAATGGGATTAAATCTGGAGTATCTGAGAGAGTTAGAGCAAAGGAAGGGGTAGCAGTAATGTTGAAGGATCAGTTATGGAAGGAGAATAGAGAATATGAATGTGTAAATTCAAGAATTATGTGGATTAAAGTAAAGGTTGGATGCGAAAAGTGGGTCATAATAAGCGTGTATGCACCTGGATAAGAGAGGAATGTAGAGGAGAGAGAGAGATTTTGGGAGATGTTAAGTGAATGTATAGGAGCCTTTGAACCAAGTGAGAGAGTAATTGTGGTAGGGGATCTGAATGCTAAAGCAGGAGAAACTTTTAGAGATTGTGTGGTAGGTAAGTTTGGGGTGCCAGGTGTAAATGATAATGGGAGCCCTTTGATTGAGCTTTGTATAGAAAGGGGTTTAGTTATAGGTAATACATATTTTAAGAAAAAGAAGATAAATAAGTATACAAGATATGATGTAGGGCGAAATGACAGTAGTTTGTTGGATTATGTATTGGTAGATAAAAGACTGTTGAGTAGACTTCAGGATGTACATGTTTATAGAGGGGCCACAGATATATCAGATCACTTTCTAGTGTAGCTACACTGAGAGTAAAAGGTAGATGGGATACAAGGAGAATAGAAGCATCAGGGAAGAGAGAGGTAAAGGTTTATAAACTAAAAGAGGAGGCAGTTAGGGTAAGATATAAACAGCTATTGGAGGATAGATGGGCTAATGAGAGCATAGGCAATGGGGTCGAAGAGGTATGGGGTGGGTTTAAAAATGTAGTGTTAGAGTGTTCAGCAGAAGTTTGTGGTTACAGGAAAGTGGGTGCGGGAGGGAAGAGGAGCGATTGGTGGAATGATGATGTAAAGAGAGTAGTAAGGGAGAAAAAGTTAGCATATGAGAAGTTTTTACAAAGTAGAAGTGATGCAAGGAGGGAAGAGTATATGGAGAAAAATAGAGAGGTTAAGAGAGTGGTGAAGCAATGTAAAAAGAGAGCAAATGAGAGAGTGGGTGAGATGTTATCAACAAATTTTGTTGAAAATAAGAAAAAGTTTTGGAGTGAGATTAACAAGTTAAGGAAGCCTAGAGAACAAATGGATTTGTCAGTTAAAAATAGGAGAGGAGAGTTATTAAATGGAGAGTTAGAGGTATTGGGAAGATAGAGGGAATATTTTGAGGAATTGTTAAATGTTGATGAAGATAGGGAAGCTGTGATTTCGTGTATAGGACAAGGAGGAATAACATCTTGTAGGAGTGAGGAAGAGCCAGTTGTGAGTGTGAGGGAAGCCCGTGAGGCAGTAGGTAAAATGGAAAGGGGTAAGGCAGCCGGGATTGATGGGATAAAGACAGAAATGTTAAAAGCAGGTGGGGATATAGCTTTGGAGTGGTTGGTGAAATTATTTAATAAATGTATGGAAGAGGCTAAGGTACCTAGGGATAGGCAGAGAGCATGCATAGTTCCTTTGTATAAAGGCAAAGGGGACAAAAGAGAGTGCACAAATTATAGGGGGATAAGTCTGTTGAGTATACTTGGTAAAGTGTATGGTAGAGTTATTATTGAAAGAATTAAGAGTAAGACGGAGAATAGGATAACAGATGAACAAGGAGGCTTTAGGAAAGGTAGGGGGTGTGTGGACCAGGTGTTTACAGTGCAACATGTAAGTGAACAGTATTTAGCTAAGGCTAAAAAGGTCTTTGTGGCATTTATGGATTTGGAAAAGGCGTATGACAGGGTGGATAGGGGGGCAATGTGGCAGATGTTGCAGGTGTATGGTGTAGGAGGTAGGTTACTGGAAGCAGTGAAGAGTTTTTACGAGGATAGTGAGGCTCAAGTTAGAGTATGTAGGAAAGAGGGAAATTATTTCCCAGAAAAAGTAGGCCTTAGACAAGGATGTGTGATGTCACCATGGTTGTTTAATATATTTATAGATGGGGATGTAAGAGAAGTAAATGCGAGGGTCTTGGCAAGAGGCGTGGAGTTAAAAGATAAAGAATCACACGTAAAGTGGGAGTAGTCACAGTTGCTCTTTGCTGATGACACTGCTCTTGGGAGATTCTGAAGAGAAGTTGCTGAGATTGGTGGATGAATTTGGTAGGGTGTGCAAAAGAAGAAAATTAAAAGTGAATAATGGAAAGAGTAAGGTTATGAGGATAACAAAAAGATAAGGTGATGAAAGATTGGATATCAGATTGGAAGGAGAGAGTATGGAGGAGGTGAATGTATTCAGATATTTGGGAGTGGACGTGTCAGCGGATGGGTCTATGAAAGATGAGGTGAATCATAGAATTGATGAGGGGAAAAGGGTGAGTGGTGCACTTAGGAGTCTGTGGAGACAAAGAACTTTGTCCTTGGAGGCAAAGAGGGGAATGTATGTGAGTATAGTTTTACCAACGCTCTTATATGGGTGTGAAGCATGGGTGATGAATGTTGCAGCGAGGAGAAGGCTGGAGGCAGTGGAGATGTCATGTCTGAGGGCAATGTGTGGTGTGAATATAATGCAGAGAATTCGCAGTTTGGAAGTTAGGAGGAGGTGCAGGATTACCAAAACTGTTGTCCAGAGGGCTGAGGAAGGGTTGTTGAGGTGGTTCGGACATGTAGAGAGAATGGAGCGAAACAGAGTGACTTCAAGAGTGTATCAGTCTGTAGTGGAAGGAAGGCGGGGTAGGGGTCGGCCTAGGAAAGGTTGGAGGAAGGGGATAAAGGGGGTTTTGTGTGCGAGGGGCTTGGACTTCCAGCAGGCATGCGTGATCGTGTTTGATAGGAGTGAATGGAGACAAATGGTTTTTAATACTTGACATGCTGTTGGAGTGTGAGCAAAGTAACATTTATGAAGGGGTTCAGGGAAACCGTCAAGCCGGACTTGAGTCCTGGAGATGGGAAGTACAGTGCCTGCACTCTGAAGGAGGGGTGTTAATGTTGCAGTTTAAAAACTGTAGTGTAAAGAACCCTTCTGGCAAGACAGTGATGGAGTGAATGATGGTGAAAGTTTTTCTTTTTCGGGCCACCCTGCCTTGGTGGGAATCGGCCAGTGTGATAATAAAAAAATTGTATACATATATATATACATATATATATATATATATATATATATATATATATATATATATATATATATATATATATATATATATATATATATATATATATATATATATATATATATATATATATATATATATATATATATATATATATATATATATATATATATATATATATATATATATATATATCAATAACAACACTGAATTTAGCCGAGGATTCGAACCTGTGTTGTTTTAGCCCACCTCATTGTGAGCGAAAATTCACGATGCTTTAAACCACGGGACCATACAATCTTACAAGAATCACGCACCCAGCAGAGCTAGGTATTGTACCGTGATCTGAGGATATATGATGGTGTGGGTACTTCAGAAATAAGTTCATCCTCTTCCCCATTTGGTGTACTAGCCTCCACAAGAAGTATATTCAGTATTGTAACAGTGAACGAGTTTTATTTAACCATGGTACAACACCTAGCTCCGCTGAGTGCGTGACTCTTGTAGGATTGTTTGGTCCCGCGGGTTAGAGCATCATGAATTTTTGCTCACCATGAGACGAGCTTAAACAATATATATTTAATATATATATATATATATATATATATATATATATATATATATATATATGTATATATATATATATATATATATATATATATATATATATATATATATATATATATATATATATATATATATATATATATATATATATATATATATATATATGCAATAAGATCACAGTAAACAGGTGATTTCAGAATATGCAAAACAACCATTCTGAAAGAATAGAGAAATTCAAAGCGCTTTCGTGACTACTCACATTATCAAGGAACTATAATAATGTGAGTAGTCACGAAAGCGCTTGGAATTTCTCTATTCTTTCAGAGTGGTTGTTTTGCGCATATATATATATATATATATATATATATATATATATATATATATATATATATATATATATATATATATATATGTATATATGTATATATATATATATATATATATATATATATATATATATATATATATATATATATATATATATATATATATATATATATATATATATATATATATATATATATATATATATATATATATATATATATATATATATATATATATATATATGCAAAACATCAATGGGAGGAGTTGAATGATAGGGAGACAGGAGGTGATAAGTGCCCCAGGCATACCAATATCCAGTACCCAGTGTCACAAAGATTGAATATTAAAACATCAGAAAACAGCCATCCCATAAGCAAGGATATTATAGTAATATCCTAATAAACTAATGCCGGAAAAAAAATCCCCCCCCAGTACCAACAATACCACCAGTCCGATAACATTCTTCTTTGCAAATATACAGGGTCTAAAGCCAGCAACAAACAACAAAATACCTTTCATCCGTGGACTGCTTGCAGAGGCAAAGGCAATGTTCGCGGCTTTCACTGAGACCCACATAAAGGATCACTTGGACAATGAAATATGGATCCCAGGTTACAACCTATACAGATGTGACAGAGTGAACAGGTAAAAGGGGGGGGTTGGCCTGTACATTGCAGAGTCACTTGTTTGCACAGAACTGCTTAATGCCTCAAATGACGTAGTGGAAGTTTTAGCAGTAAAGGTCGAGAACCAAAACCTAGTCATTGTGGTAGTCTATAAGCCTCCGGATGCAACATCCCAGCAATTCCAGGAACAGCTGTTAAAAAATGACCATTGTCTGGAAAATCTTCCAGCTCCTGCACCCAACATCTTGCTCCTGGGGGATTTCAACTTAAGGCACCTAAAATGGAGGAATATAGCAAATAATATTGTTGCAGAAATAACACCAGGAGGCAGCTCTGATGAAAACTCACACTCACACGAGCTTTTAAATCTCTGCACAAAATTCAATTTAAACCAGCAAATAATAGAGCCTACTAGACTGGAGAATACACTAGACCTCATATTCACTAACAATGATGATCTGATAAGAAATGTCACCATATCAAAAACAATATACTCAGATCACAACATAATTGAGGTTCAGACATGTATGCGAGGAGCCCCAGACCGACAAAATGAGACTAGTCACGAGGGAGCATTCACCAAATTCAACTTCAATAACAAAAACATAAAGTGGGACCAAGTAAACCAAGTCCTAACCGATATAAGCTGGGAAGATATACTAAGCAACACAGACCCAAACTTATGCCTAGAACAGATTAACTCGGTGGCACTCGATGTATGCACAAGGCTTATTCCTCTAAGAAAAAGGAGGAGTAGATGTAAAATAGAAAGAGACAGGCGCTCCCTTTACAGGCGACGGAAAAGAATAACAGAGCGGCTAAAAGAGGTCAATATATCTGAAATGCGCAGGGAGACACTGGTCAGAGAAATAGCAAGCATAGAACTTAAGCTAAAAGAATCCTTTAGGAGTCAGGAATCGCGGGAAGAACTAAAAGCTATAAATGAAATCGAAAGAAACCCAAAGTATTTCTTCTCCTATGCCAAATCAAAATCGAGAACAACGCCCAGTATTGGGCCCCTACTTAAACAAGATGGGTCCTACACAGATGACAGCAAGGAAATGAGTGAGCTACTCAAGTCCCAATATGACTCAGTTTTTAGCAAGCCGCTAACCAGACTGAGAGTCGAAGATCAAAATGAATTTTTTATGAGAGAGCCACAAAATTTGATTAACACAAGCCTATCCGATGTTATCCTGACGCCAAATGACTTCGAACAGGCGATAAATGACATGCCCATGCACTCTGCCCCAGGGCCAGACTCATGGAACTCTGTGTTCATCAAGAACTGCAAGAAGCCCCTATCACGAGCCTTTTCCATCCTATGGAGAGGGAGCATGGACACGGGGGTCGTCCCTCAGTTACTAAAAACAACAGACATAGCCCCACTCCACAAAGGGGGCAGTAAAGCAACAGCAAAGAACTACAGACCAATAGCACTAACATCCCATATCATAAAAATCTTTGAAAGGGTCCTAAGAAGCAAGATCACCACCCATCTAGAAACCCATCAGTTACACAACCCAGGGCAACATGGGTTTAGAACAGGTCGCTCCTGTCTGTCTCAGCTACTGGATCACTACGACAAGGTCCTAAATGCACTAGAAGACAAAAAGAATGCAGATGTAATATATACAGACTTTGCAAAAGCCTTCGACAAGTGTGACCATGGCGTAATAGCGCACATAATGCGCGCTAAAGGAATAACAGGAAAAGTCGGTCGATGGATCTATAATTTCCTCACTAACAGAACACAGAGAGTAGTCGTCAACAGAGTAAAGTCCGAGGCAGCTACGGTGAAAAGCTCTGTTCCACAAGGCACAGTACTAGCTCCCATCTTGTTCCTCATCCTCATATCCGACATAGACAAGGATGTCAGCCACAGCACCGTGTCTTCCTTTGCAGATGACACCCGAATCTGCATGACAGTGTCTTCCATTGCAGACACTGCAAGGCTCCAGGCGGACATCAACCAAATCTTTCAGTGGGCTGCAGAAAACAATATGAAGTTCAACGATGAGAAATTTCAATTACTCAGATATGGTAAACATGAGGAAATTAAATCTTCATCAGAGTACAAAACAAATTCTGGCCACGAAATAGAGCGAAACACCAACGTCAAAGACCTGGGAGTGATTATGTCGGAGGATCTCACCTTCAAGGACCATAACATTGTATCAATCGCATCTGCTAGAAAAATGACAGGATGGATAATGAGAACCTTCAAAACTAGGGAGGCCAAGCCCATGATGACACTCTTCAGGTCACTTGTTCTATCTAGGCTGGAATATTGCTGCACTCTAACAGCACCTTTCAAGGCAGGTGAAATTGCCGACCTAGAAAATGTACAGAGAACTTTCACGGCGCGCATAATGGAGATAAAACACCTCAATTACTGGGAGCGCTTGAGGTTTCTAAACCTGTATTCCCTGGAACGCAGGAGGGAGAGATACATGATTATATACACCTGGAAAATCCTAGAGGGACTAGTACCGAACTTGCACACGAAAATCACTCATTACGAAAGCAAAAGACTTGGCAGACGATGCACCATCCCCCCAATGAAAAGCAGGGGTGTCACTAGCACGTTAAGAGACCATACAATAAGTGTCAGGGGCCCGAGACTGTTCAACTGCCTCCCAGCACACATAAGGGGGATTACCAACAGACCCCTGGCAGTCTTCAAGCTGGCACTGGACAAGCACCTAAAGTCAGTTCCTGATCAGCCGGGCTGTGGCTCGTACGTTGGTTTGCGTGCAGCCAGCAGCAACAGCCTGGTTGATCAGGCGCTGATCCACCAGGAGGCCTGGTCACAGACCGGGCCGCGGGGGCGTTGACCCCCGAAACTCTCTCCAGGTAAACTCCAGGTAAACATAACAGTAGTGACATGATAATTATTACAGCCCAGGAGCTCCAAAGGCCTGTTATCCTGCGTGTAAAGGGAGCAAAATAAACACAGTAGAAAAACTTTTGACTTATATTATCCTTCACCAAGTAAGAAAAGAATTATGTACACTATATTTCCTATGTATAACAATAGGTATTGGTTTACATGTAGTAAAATTGTGATTACAGAGTGTACCACTAGAACGCTTAGCATGGCTAGGCATTTCGGGCAGACTTAGTTTTATTCTTAATTGTAAAATATTACAAATTATGAGGTAAGTTGGTATTATGGCTAAGTGACTAAATACTAGTTTGTGAGTTTAGCAATGTGAATGCTTTTGTTTTGGCACAGTACATAGTTTCAGTATTGGAGTATCACAGGATTCATTATTTTAAGATTGAGATTAATATTTCTGTTTATGGTCAAATGAGTGAGTGAGTGTAAGTGTGAACCACCAGGTGGTATTCGTGTAGTTAGTTGACGGGGTGTATCAGGGAGATAAGATGTTTTCTAATGGTAGTTTTGAAGGTGATGAATGTGTCTGCAGTTCTAGAGTTCTCAGGTAGGGTATTCCAGATTTTAGGGCCTTTGACATACATTGAATTTTTGTAAAGGTTTAGTCGGACACGGGGAATGTCGTAGAGATGTTTGTGTCTGGTGTTATGCCTGTGGGTTCTGTCACAACTATCAAGAAAGCGTTTTAGGTCAAGGTTGATATTAGAGTTTAAGGCCCTGTAGATGTAGATTGCACAGTAGTAAGTGTGGATGTACTGAACTGGGAGTAAGTTTAGGTCTATGAAGAGTGGGGGGGTGTGTTGCCAGGGATGGGATTTAGTGATTATTCTTACTGCAGCTTTTTGTTGGGTTATTATTGGCTTTAGGTGTGTTGCTGCAGTTGATCCCCAAGCACAAATAGCATAGGTGAGGTATGGATAAATAAGTGAGTGGTATAGTGTGAGAAGGGCATTTTGCGGCACGTAGTATCGTATCTTGGAGAGGATCCCAACCGTTTTGGATACTTTTTTGGTTATATGCTGGATATGGGTGCTGAAATTCAGGTTGTTGTCAAGGTATAAGCCTAGGAATTTTCCCCCATTATTTCTGGTAATTAGAGTGTTGTCAATCTTAATGTTAATTTGTGCATCTCCTGCTCTGCTACCAAACATAATATAGTAGGTTTTGTCAGTGTTAAGCGTAAGTTTATTGGCTGTCATCCAAGTCGATATTTTAATCAGCTCCTCATTCACAATGGTGTTGAGGGTGGCAAGATTAGGGTGAGAGATGACATAAGTCGTGTCATCAGCAAAGAGAATGGGTTTCAGGTGTTGGGATACGTTTGGAAGGTCATTGATGTATATGAGGAAGAGCAGGGGACCAAGGACACTTCCCTGCGGAACTCCAGTATCAAGTGGCCGTGTTGCTGATGCTGTGTCTTTAATGGTGACGTACTGATACCTATTAGTAATGTAAGATTTGAAATAAGCAAGCGCATGGCCTCTTATACCGTAATGATCAAGTTTGTGGAGTAGGATGTCGTGGTCTACTGTGTCAAAAGCTTTTCTTAGGTCAATAAAAATTCCTAGTGGATATTCCTTATTTTCCAATGCTGTGTAAAGCAGATCTAGCATTTTTATGATTGCATCATTAGTGCTTTTATTTTTCCTGAATCCAAATTGGCAGGGGTTGAGTATGTTTTGAGCCGTTATAAATGAATACAGTCTCCTGTGCACGAGTTTCTCAAAGATTTTGGATAGCAATGGTAAGTTAGATATTGGCCTATAGTTGTTTAAGTCTGTAGGGTCACCACCTTTATGTATTGGTGTAACCCTTGCCATCTTGAGTAGTTTCGGGAAGGTGCTAGTCTCTAGTGACTTGTTAAAAAGTAATGAAATAGCATGCGAAAGGACATGGGCCGCTCGCTTGTACAGTAATGGTGGGACATGAGACAGATTCCCCGAGTTATTTTTAAGTGACTTTATAATCTCAATGACTTCCGTGGGCTCAGTTGGTGCAAGATAGAAGGAATTAGGGAAATTCCCATCTAGGTAGTCCCCGGCATGGGCATTGGTATGTGGGATTTTACTGGCGAGATTAGATCCTATGTTTGAGAAGAAGTCGTTTATCTTGTTAGCTGTGTCAGTGGGATGTAGTGGTGTTTCATTAGGTTTAGTTAGGACAATATTCTTGGTTTTTCTCAGTTTGTGGGTCCCTAGAATCTGAGAGAGTGTTTTCCAGGTCTTTTTTATATCTCCTCTAGTGTCTGTGAATCTACTGGAGTAGTATAGTTGTTTGGCTTTCTTTATTACTTTGGTGAGAGCTGATGAATAGTGTTTAAGAGTATCTTTGTGTATTAAGCCCTGTCTATATTGCTTTTCATATTGGTGTTTCTTGTCAATGGATTTCAGAATGGTGCTGGTTAGCCATGGGCAACCAAGCCGTTTGTTTGTGATCTGTTTTGTTTTTATAGGACAATGTTTGTTGTATAGTCTAAGTAATTTGTTAAGAAAAATGTCTGTCCAGTCATCAATACCATTGGCCTTGGAGAATTCTGTAGGCCAATCAACAGTCTCTAGGTCAGCTGTGAACTTCCTTACTGAGGCCTCGTCATGGAGTCTAAATGAGACTTTGTTGTATTCAAGTGGTGGTTTACTAATGTTTGTCAGGAGGAAGGTAGGGTAGTGGTCTGTAGTGCTATCTGTGATTATCCCTGATTTAAGGGGGGCTAGTATATTGGTCCATATGTGGTCTATTATGGTTGCACTTGTCTCAGTGAGCCTGGTTGGTTTAGTTATTGTTGGTATGAGAAGTGTGTTGTTCATATTGTTGATGAAATCAGTTACAGGCTGATCATCTAGTAAGCCAAGGTTGATGTTGAAGTCTCCAGCTAAGAGAAGGTGGTGCTTATTCATTTGTCTGTTTGTTATTAGTGACTTTAATTTCTCACTGAAATTTGGGATGTTTGTGTGAGGTATCCGGTAAATGGCACCGATTGTTATAGGCGTCTTAAGGTTTTTTACAGTAAAATTAGCAAAAATGTATTCCCCATATTCATCACTAAAGCAAGTGGTGCTAAGACAAGATAATTGGTTAGAGTAATAGATTGCAATACCACCCCCAACTTGGTTTGGTCTGCAGTTGTGAATTGCTGTGTATCCTGGTAGAGGGTAGATATCTATTGTGTCCTGCTTAAGCCAGGTCTCAGTAAGAATAATGCAGGAGAAGGGTGTCTTTAGTGATTCAAGGAGTGCTAGGAGGTCATCATAGTGTTTGCTTAAGGACCTGATGTTGTAGTTAAGTACTGATAGACTTTTAGCATTGTTTAGGATAGTGGTGGCTTGTGATGCTGTGTAATAAAGGCAGTTACTTTCCAATAGGTTTTGATTGGGTGTCAGATTATGGAGGTTTAGATCAGGGTCAACGTGATCAATCATCTTCTAGGTTTAAATTATGGTTATTTATATCCTGAGTTGTGTGTTGAGTTCTAGTACTGATATCTGTAGTGGTAGGAAGTTTGGACAAGTATATAGCTAGAGTATTTTGGTCATGTAGGGTATAGTCACTACTACACATAATGAAGTTGATGTTGTCTATGTGTTGTGCTGGAATGAACTAAAGTACAACTAGGTATAAACTAGTAATATAAAAATACAAATTAAAAATAGAACAAGACTCTCACTTGTAATTGCACTAAGGTCTAATAATGACTTTTGTGGAGTCTATGTTTTGAGCTAGAATGAGCTAAAGTACAATAGGTTTAATCTAATAATATAAAAATACAAATTAAAAATAGCACTAGTCTCTCACTAGTAATTGCACTATGGTCTAATATAGTGAATTTGGTATTGACTATGTATTGAGTTAGAATGAGCTATGGTACAACTGAATTTAATCTAATAATATAAAAATACAAATTAAAAATAGCACCAGTCTCTCACTAGTAATTGCACTATGGTCTAATATAGTGAATTTGGTATTGACTATGTATTGAGCTAGAAAGAGCTATAGTACAACTAGGTTTAGTCTAATAATATAAAAATACAAATTACAAATAGCACCAGTCTCTCACTAGTAATTGCACTATGGTCTAGTATAGTGAATTTGGTATTGACTATGTATTGAGCTAGAATGAGCTAGAGTAAAACTGTGATTAATCTAATAATATAATAAAGGAACAAGACTCTCAATTGTAATTGCACTAAGGTCTTATATAAGTTGTTTACAAGAATTAGAGTATAATTAGATTTAAATTGACAGGATAAAATACACAAATTAAGGTAGCAAAATAATAATAAAAAAAAATGATAAAAATAAAAATGGCAATGACTTGGTTATAATATGCTAGTAAGATGGTAGACAGGATAATATAAAAGTTGTAGTTGAAAATACTAGTTTAAAAAAGTATGGAATAAAAATGGTCAATAAAAGAAGTTTACAATAAGTTTGATCAATATAGTTTAAAGTAAAATTGGGCAATAATAGGGATTTAGAATAAAATTGGGCAATTGAGTATTTTTTAAAGTGAGGTAGAATTATTGAAGACAAGTTATGGTTAGTTTATAATAAAATAAGATGGAACAGTGATGTGGTAAGTTGTAAAAAAGGAGATAGATTCTGTAGATATTAAACACAATTAAGACTATGAGGTAGAATGGTCGTTGAATACAACAATGACAATTAAAAGTAGTTGGGGTATTAGAATTTTAGGGGGGCACAAATTTATGACAATATAACACTAACGGTGGACTATGGGTATTATCTGCACTTTACTCTGATTCTGTTAGTCCAGCCTCACTTAGGAATGTTTTAAGGTCATGTTCTGTGGAGATGAAGTATCTCTTCCCAGTGGGCTGTTTCCTAACTGCTATTTTTCCATCCCTCACAAAGCACTGGTGGATTTTTTGGGCATAGCGCAATTTTCTTAGCCGATAAAGAAGGTTTTGTCTTGTTTTGGTAAGGCACTCATTGACGTAAACATCAGTTTTCATAGAAATAGATGTTTTTAGTAGGTTGTTTCTTTGTAGGCTAGTTTGGAATTTTAACAGCACTGTTTTTTTACCTGCTTGGTAGCCCATCAGTTTGCAATCCTTTAGGTCATCACTACGTATGTTAAGGCGAAGGTGGTCCTTGATAAGCTGTAGGGTGGTCTCCATGCAGGTCTCTTGGGTGACTGTGGCTGGGAGATGTTTGCTGTTAACTACAACAGCGTCAGATAGCTGCTGTTGGTCATTATGGTCTTGGAAGTTGGTTATGACATTGGCAAGTTGTTGGTCCACTCTTGATCTTTCCTCTGTAATGTTGGTAGTAAGTAGGGTGACTTGGTCTTTTAGAGTGTTGATGGTGTCTAGGGACCGGGTGTGGGTGTTGCTTTGTTGTTCTAGAGTGTCTAGTTTATGTTCTAGAGCAGTGATCTTGTTGAGGTAATCTGCATTGCTAGCCTTTAGTTCCTGCATTTCTTGAGTTAGTTTGGTGATCGTTTGGTTCTGAATCATAAGGAGTTTAGCTATTTCTGGGTCGGTGATCTTCTTGACATCAAATACTGGGAAGGAGTTATCTTGGACTGTAGCGGCGGCCATGTTTGTTGTTGTCTGTCGTGTGTTGTGGTGGTGCCGGTGGGTGATGAGGGTTGTGTCCTGGCTGGCAGTACCACAAGTTTTCCTCGTGTTATTACTGCTCTCACCTTTGATGTTAGGAGTCCTTAGCTGGTTACTGGATCTTCTTTTATTGTTCTGACCCTTGTCCATTGGCTGTGGCTTCGGGTGAATAGTAGGCGATGGGTGATGGGTGAATGTTGTGGAGTATCACTTCAGTGGCAGCGGGGTAGGAGTTGCTAGTACGAGTCCTATTAGTTGGTAAATTTGTGAACTTTTGGGTGATTTCTGCAGTTGCTTTATATCATTCTGGGTATCCACACATGTTAGTGTTATGCGGGTCTTGATTAGGTCATCACTGGGCTGCTGGGAACCTCAGGTAGAAGTAAAAATAGAGGACAAGGTTCCTGTTGCCGCTGCCGCTGCCGAGGAATTTTCCATACAGCTAGAGACGGGTCCACAACCGACACACTTAAAATATAGTGATACGTCTGTAGTTTACCCAATGGAAGACAGCCGTAGTTTATCTATCCCACAAGATTCAGAAGCAGACACAGGATTAGCCAGCAAGAATATTCATAAGAATAAACCCTATTTCCTATACGAATGCTGTCAATCCACAGCATTCATAGAGGAGTCTGGTTTAGGCTATGCATAAAAGCCTCAACTATAAACGAATCTAATTGGAATAAGCTGCCTCTATTATTATATAATGAATGTTTATCACGTTTGATAATTGCCGATTCTAAAATATTTCGTCCAAGCCAAGCAGAATAAGGCACAATGACTGGCTTCTGACCAATTTCCCGAGCTATTACAGACTCTAATGTGGCTGAAAATCGTATTTGATTCCTGGGCAGTTCGTATCGGATATTGATGTTGTGATATCCTAATATCTAGCAGTTTGCTGGTCTGTCACACATAAGATAAGTTACAACCATTGCAACCAATTCTGTAAACACCACCAAACCATGTTGAAAATTCTTTATCATAATGCTTTTTAACAGCCCATGAATTTTTAAGTACTTATATGTTAAAGCTTTTAATGGCATTCGGCAGAACAGATAAATTCTCATTGTATGGGAGAACCAGCATATTCTTGATCCGAGATGTTATTCTAGGCTCAGATCTGTGAAAAGTTTTCATAGCTGCCAGCAACACTGATTCCATGAGCTTCGTAGGGCACCACAGTTTCATGGTACTGTCAGATATTTTCCTAATTTCTTCATCAAGAAACTCTGGGCTGCACACTCGGTAAGGTCTCAGAAACATAGTAAGAAAAACACTTCTAACTTTTGTCTCATGGTTGGAATAGCAGTGTATGTATGAACACAGATTGGTGGACTTTCTTTAACCCATAAACGGTCCAAGCAGATCTACGTTCACATGTGTACTGCTACAAAAGTAGATCTACTTTTTTTTTTATATATTTTCAAATGTAACAAAAAAAAAGTAGATCAAAGTCTTTTTACACATTTTCAAATGTAAAAAAACAAAAAGAAGATCTAGTTTTTTTACATACTTTCAGATGTTGAAAAAACGTATATATACGTTTGGACCGTTTATGGGATATAAAGTACACTTAAATTTGTTGTCAACCCGGTGTATCAACACTTCTAATAATGAAAGTTTAGATTCCATTTCTTTCTCGACGGTGAATTTAATCGACGGGACCGAAGTGTTAAGTATCCGTAAAAATGTATCCAGGGCCATATTATTTGGCCAAAGATAAAATATGTCGTCCATATAATGTGATTTCTCATATTAAATGAAAGTAGATATTCAAATAGAAATTCATACACAAATATTTGATATTTTTTTGCTTATGAACTTCATGACCATCCTCCAATATTTCTTTTGCATATATTAAGGTAGAGGAGGCTGGGGTTATGGGATACAGGTAAATCTTTCTTGGACTGCGCAGCCACCAAAATACTACGTCTACTTTTAAACGTAGTTATTACTCACATAATAGTCATCTCTGGATAAAATTTTCTTCTGAGTGAAACATTTTAATTAAAGTTACGTATTTCACTTAGTTACTAAAACTTAAAATAACTTTGGCGAGAAATGTTTGAAATTATCTAAAATATATCTCGCAGTGAAACTGACTTATTTTAAACCTCCCATAATAACAAAAAAATGAAACTAAGACTTTAAGCTATTTTTATGAATATATAACTCAATTTCCATAATTTTTTTTTTTTTTTTTTTTTTTTTTTATTTTTTTTTTTTTATTTTTTTTTTTTTTTTTTTTTTTTTTTTTTTTTTTTTTTTTTTTGAGATCGCGCGGAAAATTGGAAGACTGCCTCCTTTAATTAAGGCGGCAAAGTTTAAATATATTATATCATTGTCAATTGGATGATAAGTGTAAAAACTTTTTATAGTAGAGAAGTGATTTAACCATTTCAGAACAGCTGAAGTGGTGCGTCTTGGAGAACACGACTATAACGACGATAATGATGGCGCAGTTCACGAAGACTTTGGTGTGGAGAAGCCCATAACTTACCCTGAATACCTGCATCCTCAAGCCTACCACGACCTCGCCCTCCTCAAGCTTGACCGCAAGGTCATACTGAAGGTCAGTACCCATCACTCTGTCATCACCAAACTGTGAGAGAATCACTGTGTTCCATTTGAAGTCTTTAATCACACTAGACCAGGAGACATTAATGACAAATCCTGGCAATAATGTTCCACTTTCCTGCTTAAACAAGAACTGCCACGAGTAAAGAGGATATATCAAACGAATTTTCAGATCGAAAATATTTCAGTCACAGGTACTTCAAAGTGCAGCTATTATGAATTAGAATAAATTTCAGAATTATGTATAAGAGAGATTACTACAGCGGTTCTTGAACAACCATAAACACTTGTAAGCATCGCTTATATTTGGAAGACTGCAAACATCACGAGCATTAATTAAACTAATTGTATGTCTTGTTAGTACGACAAAAAATATAAAAATTATAACGAAACAGACTTCCACCGTTACAGCATGTTACAACAACAGACTTCCACCGTTGTAGCATGTTACAACAACAGACTTCCACCGTTGTAGCATGTTACAACAACAGACTTCCACCGTTGTAGCATGTTACAACAACAGACTTCCACCGTTGTAGCATGTTACAACAACAGACTTCCACCGTTGTAGCATGTTACAACAACAGACTTCCACCGTTGTAGCATGTTACAACAACAGACTTCCACCGTTGTAGCATGTTACAACAACAGACTTCCACCGTTGTAGCATGTTACAACAACAGACTTCCACCGTTGTAGCATGTTACAACAACAGACTTCCACCGCTATAGCATGTTACAACAATAGACTTCTACCGCTGCAGCATGTTACAACAACAGACTTCCACCGTTGTAGCATGTTACAACAACAGACTTCCACCGTTGTAGCATGTTACAACAACAGACTTCCACCGTTGTAGCATGTTACAACAACAGACTTCCACCGTTGCAGCATGTTACAACAACAGACTTCCACCGTTATAGCATGTTACAACAATAGACTTCTACCGCTGCAGCATGTTACAACAACAGACTTCCACCGTTGCAGCATGTTACAACAACAGACTTCCACCGTTGCAGCATGTTACAATAACAGACTTCCACCGTTGCAGCATGTTACAATAACAGACTTCCATCGTTGCAGCATGTTACAATAACAGACTTCCACCGTTGTAGCATGTTACAACAACAGACTTCCACCGTTGCAGCATGTTACAACAACAGACTTCCACCGTTGCAGCATGTTACAATAACAGACTTCCACCGTTGTAGCATGTTACAACAACAGACTTCCACCGTTGTAGCATGTTATAACAACAGACTTTCACCGTTGTAGCATGTTACAACAACAGACTTCCACCGTTGTAGCATGTTACAACAACAGATTTCCACCGTTGTAGCATGTTACAACGACAGACTTCCACCGTTGTAGCATGTTACAACAACAGACTTCCACCGTTGTAGCATGTTACAACAGACTTCCACCGTTGTAGCATGTTACAACAACAGGCTGCCACCGTTGTAGCATGTTACAACAACAGGCTTCCACCGTTGTAGCATGTTACAACAACATGCTTCCACCGTTGTAGCATGTTACAACAAAAGGCTGCCACAGTTGTAGCATGTTATAACAACAGACTTCCACCGTTGTAGCATGTTACAACACCATGCTTCCACCGTTGTAGCATGTTACAACAACAGGCTGCCACCGTTGTAGCATGTTATAACAACAGACTTCCACCGTTGTAGCATGTTACAACAACATGCTTCCACCGTTGTAGCATGTTACAACAACAGGCTGCCACCGTTGTAGCATGTTATAACAGCAGACATCCACCGTTGTAGCATGTTACAATAACAGACTTCCACCGTTGTAGCATGTTACAACAACAGACTTCCTCCGTTGTAGCATGTTACAACAACAGACTTCCACCGTTGTAGCATGTTACAATAACAGACTTCCACCGTTGTAGCATGTTACAACAACAGACTTCCACCACTGTAGCATGTTACAACAACAGACTTCCACCGTTGTAGCATGTTACAATAACAGACTTCCACCGTTGTAGCATGTTACAACAACAGACTTCCACCACTGTAGCATGTTACAATAACAGACTTCCACAATTGTAGCATGTTAAAACAACAGACTTCCACCGTGTATCATGTTACATCAAGAGACTTCCCCGTTGCAGCATGTTACATCAACAGAACTCCCCGTTGCTGCATGTTACATCAACAGACTTCCCCGTTGCAGCATGTTACATCAACAGACTTCCCCGTTGCAGCATGTTACAATAACAGACTTCCCCGTTGCAGCATGTTACATCAACAGGCTTCCTCGTTGCAGCATGTTACATCAACAGACTTCCCCGTTGCAGCATGTTACATCAACAGACTTCTCCGTTGCAGAATGTTACATCAACAGAATTCCCCGTTGTAGCATGTTACGACAACTGACTTCCCCGTTGCAGCTTGTTACGACAACAGACTTCCCCGTTGCAGCATGTTACGACAACAGACTTCAACGTTGCAGCATGTTACGACAACAGACTTCCCCGTTGTAGCATTTTACGACAACAGACTTCCCTGTTGCAGCATGTTACGACAACAGACTTCCCCGTTGCAGCATGTTACGACAACAGACTTCCCCGTTGCAGCATGTTACGACAGCAGACTTCCCCGCTGTAGCAAGTTACGACGACAGACTTCCCCGTTGTAGCATGTTACGACAACAGACTTTCCCGTTGTAACAAGTTGCGACAACAGACTTCCCCGTTGTAGCATGTTACGACAACAGACTTCCCCGTTGCAGCATGTTACGACAACAGATTTCCCCGTTGTAGCATGTTACGACAACAGACTTCCCTGTTGCAGCATTTTACGACAACAGACTTCCCCGTTGCAGCATGTTACGACAACAGACTTCCCCGTTGTAGCATGTTACGACAACAGACTTCCACCGTTGTAGCATGTTACGACAACAGACTTCCACCGTTGTAACATGTTACGACAACAGACTTCCCCGTTGTAGCATGTTACGACAACAGACTTCCCCGTTGCAGCATGTTACGACAACAGATTTCCCCGTTGCAGCATGTTACGACAACAGACTTCCCTGTTGCAGCATTTCACGACAACAGACTTCCCCGTTGCAGCATGTTACGACAACAGACTTCCCAGTTGCAGCATGTTACGACAGCAGACTTCCCCGTTGCAGCATGTACGACAACAGACTTCCCCTTTGTAGCATGTTACGACAACAGACTTCCACCGTTGTAGCATGTTACGACAACAGACTTCCCCGTTGTAGTATGTTACGACAACAGACTTCCCCGTTGTTACATGTTACGACAACAGACTTCCCCGTTGTAGCATGTTACGACAAGAGACTTTCCCGTTGTAGCATGTTACAACAACAGACTTTCCCGTTGTAGCATGTTACGACAACAGACTTCCACCGTTGTAGCATGTTACGACAACAGACTTCCCCGTTGTAGCATGTTACGACAACAGACTTCCCCGTTGTAGCATGTTACGACAAGAGACTTCACCGTTGCAGCATGTTACGACAACAGACTTCCCCGTTGTAGCATGTTACGACAACAGACTTCCCCGTTGTAGCATGTTACGACAAACAGACTTCCCCGTTGCAACATGTTACGACAACAGACTTCCCCGTTGCAGCATGTTACGACAACAGACTTCCCCGTTGTAGCATGTTACGACAACAGACTTCCCCGTTGCAGCAAGTTACGACAACAGACTTCCCCGTTGTAGCATGTTACGACAACAGACTTCCCCGTTGTAGCATGTTACGACAACAGACTTCCCCGTTGTAGCATGTTACGACAACAGACTTCCCCGTTGTAGCATGTTACGACAACAGACTTCCCCGTTGTAGCATGTTACAACAACAGACTTCCCCGTTGCAGCAGGTTACGACAACAGACTTCCCCGTTGCAGCATGTTACGACAACAGACTTCCCCGTTGCAGCATGTTACGATAACAGACTTCCCCTTTGTAGCATGTTACAACAACAGACTTCCCCGTCTGCAGCATGTTACGACAACAGACTTCCCCGTTGCAGCATGTTACGACAACAGACTTTCCCGTTGCAGCATGTTACGACAACAGACTTCCCCGTTGCAGCATGTTACGACAACAGACTTCCCCGTTGCAGCATGTTACGACAACAGACTTCCCCTTTGCAGCATGTTACGACAACGGACTTCCCCGTTGCAGCATGTTACGACAACAGACTTCTCCGTTGCAGCATGTTACGACAACAGACTTCCCCGTTGCAGCATGTTACGACAACAGACTTCCCCGTTTCAGCATGTTACGACAACAGACTTCCCCGTTGCAGCATGTTACGACAACAGACTTCCCCGTTGCAGCATGTTACGACAACAGACTTCCCCGTTGCAGCATGTTACGACAACAGACTTCCCCGTTGCAGCATGTTACGACAACAGACTTCCCCGTTGCAGCATGTTACGACAACAGACTTCCCCGTTGCAGTATGTTACGACAACAGACTTCCCCGTTGCAGCATGTTACGACAACAGACTTCCCCGTTGCAGCATGTTACGACAACAGACTTCCCCGTTGCAGCATGTTACGACAACAGACTTCCCCGTTGCAGTATGTTACGACAACAGACTTCCCCGTTGCAGCATGTTACGACAACAGACTTCCCCGTTGCAGCATGTTACGACAACAGACTTCCCCGTTGCAGCATGTTACGACAACAGACTTCCCTGTTGCAGCATGTTACGACAACAGACTTCCCCGTTGCAGCATGTTACGACACGTCACGTTTATGTTAATGACAACGTTATTTACTAATTGTTAATAGAGATCAGCAAGGTTTTATTAGTTAAATTTAAGACTTAAAATTCTGGTGTTTCAGCCAACAATCAAGCCAGTGTGTTTACCGTGGGGAAGAGAGAGCACAGAGAGTCTGGTGGATCAACAAGTTACCCTCACTGGCTGGGGTGACACAGAGTTTGGTAAGTAGCAGAAATTTTCCTCTTACATACTAATCCATACGTGTTTTTATATTAAATCGTTATTAACATGATTTTACAACCCATATTATCAATATCCAGTGACCCGGTGGCCTGGTGACCCGGTGGCCTGGTGACCCGGTGGCCTGGTGGCTCGGTGGCCTGGTGACCCGGTGGCCTGGTGACCCGGTGGCCTGGTGACCCGGTGGCCTGGTGACCCGGTGGCCTGGTGACCCGGTGGCCTGGTGACCCTGTGGCCTGGTGGCTCGGTGGCCTGGTGGCCCGGTGGCCTGGTGACCCAGTGGCCTGGTGACCCGGTGGCCTGGTGGCTAAAGCTCCCGCTTCACACACGGAGGGCCCGGGTTCGATTCCCGGCGGGTGGAAACATTTCGACACGTTTCCTTACACCTGTTGTCCTGTTCACCTAGCAGCAAATAGGTACCTGGGTGTTAGTCGACTGGTGTGGGTCGCATCCTGGGGGACAAGATTAAGGACCCCAATGGAAATAAGTTAGACAGTCCTCGATGACGCACTGACTTTCTTGGGTTATCCTGGGTGGCTAACCCTCCGGGGTTAAAAATCCGAACGAAATCTTATCTCTTATCTTATCTTATTATTGTGAAGAAGATCAGAGTGACGTGGTGACTATTCTACAAGAAATACTATCATTGAGGCCTGGTCACAGACCGGGCCGCGGGGGCGTTGACCCCCGGAACTCTCTCCAGGTAAACTCCAGGTATGCCATATTACCTTATATATAGCAAAATATACTTATAACTTATTTGAGGTTATCTTTGAATCTGTTCCTCCATTCTAAACCTATTTCCAGAAATACTTGAGATATTCTTTGTAGTTCTCTTCTCATGGGTAACTCTCACCTTGTAAAACAATAATCAGTCTCGTGAAAGTAATATTATATGGTGTGTATACCTGGAGTGTACCTGAAGTATACCTGGAAAGGGTTACGGGGGTCAACGTCCCTGCGGCCTGGTCTGTGACCAGGCCTCATGATGAATCAGGGCCTGATCAACCTGGCTGTTACTATTGGCCGCAAGCAAATCGACGTACGAACTACAGCCTGGCTGGTCAGGTACTGACTTTAGGTGCCTGTCCAGTGTCTGCTTGAAGGCAGTCAGGGGTCTATTGGTAATCCCCCTTATGTATGATAGGAGGCATATGAACAGTCTTGGGCCCCTGACCCTTACTGTGTTGTCTCTTAACGTGCTAGTGGCACCCCTGCTTTTCACTGGGGGAATGTTGCATCGTCTCCGAGTCTTATACTTGCAGAGGGAGTGATTTTTGTGTGCAAGTTTGATACTAATCCCTCTAGGATTTTCCAAGTGTATATAATGTATCTCTCTCGCCTACGTTCCAGGGAGTACTGGTTGAGGAACTTCAAGTGTTCCCAGTAATTGAGGTGTTTTATAGCAGTTATGTGTAACGTGAAGGTTCTCTGTATGATGAAATTTACCCTCCGCTCTGGTTTACTGCAGATAACATTGTTCCACCAGCAGTGTTTCCAGCAGTGTTTCCAGCAGTGTTTCCAGCAGTGTTTCCAGCAGTGTTTCCAGCAGTGTTTCCAGCAGTGTTTCCAGCCGTGTTGACACAATACTTTACAACTGGAAGCCCATATATATGACTGTAAAAAATGAAGGGGTTGAATAATTCAATTTTAAATGTTTTTTTTTTTAAATAAATTAATAGTTCCTACCACCTCCTCTTTTAATTATAAGAAGAAAGGTGAAAATATAATACAGACGAAGATAGATAGATAGATAGATAGAGAGAGAGAAAGAGAAAGAGAGAGAGAGAGAGAGAGAGAGAGAGAGAGAGAGAGAGAGAGAGAGAGAGAGAGAGAGAGAGAGAGAGCAGAACTGGAACCAGAGCTAGAGAGAAAATGCCTTCAGAGTAAGCATAAGAGAATTAGTATAATACAGACGAAGATAGAGAGAGAGAGAGAGAGAGAGAGAGAGAGAGAGAGAGAGAGAGAGAGAGAGAGAGAGAGAGAGAGAGAGAGAGAGCAGAACTGGAACCAGAGCTAGAGAGAAAATGCCTTCAGAGTAAGCATAAGAGAATTAGTATAATACAGACGAAGATAGAGAGAGAGAGAGAGAGAGAGAGAGAGAGAGAGAGAGAGAGAGAGAGAGAGAGAGAGAGAGAGAGAGCAGAACTGGAACCAGAGCTAGAGAGAAAATGCCTTCAGAGTAAGCATAAGAGAATTAGTATAATACAGACGAAGATAGAGAGAGAGAGAGAGAGAGAGAGAGAGAGAGAGAGAGAGAGAGAGAGAGAGAGAGAGCAGAACTGGAACCAGAGCTAGAGAGAAAATGCCTTCAGAGTAAGCATAAGAGAATTAGTATAAGAAAAAGCAATAATGTAACAAGTATTATCTGCTAGATTAGTCTGGAGAAGAACAGTAAAAATGCCACCGTAATAAATCTTCCCACACGAACATTTCATAATTTTCTTCATATATTGCAACTGTTTTACAGACTAAAACTAAAACACGAAACTTTATGTAAGATTTTACGAATTTATTGGTAAATCACAAATGAAACATAATTCTTGGGTATTAATATTAAATTCACCATTTAAAATCATACTTTAATACATACGAGTGGTTCCACAAGGTCAGTTCTTGGTCTTGTTGTGAGATAAGATAAGATAAGATTTCGTTCGGATTTTTAACCCCGGAGGGTTAGCCACCCAGGATAACCCAAGAAAGTCAGTGCGTCATCGAGGACTGTCTAACTTATTTCCATTGGGGTCCTTAATCTTGTCCCCCAGGATGCGACCCACACCAGTCGACTAACACCCAGGTACCTATTTGCTGCTAGGTGAACAGGACAACAGGTGTAAGGAAACGTGTCGAAATGTTTCCACCCGCCGGGAATCGAACCCGGGCCCTCCGTGTGTGAAGCGGGAGCTTTAGCCACCAGGCCACCGGGCCTGACATGACAGAAGAGACAGAGATAGATTCATCACTTCTTGCAGAAGACGTGAAACTAATGACATGACAGAAGAGATAGAGATAGATTCATCACTTCTCGCAGAAGACGTGAAACTAATGATGAGAATGATGAGGATCAGGTAAGACTACAAGGGGATCTGAACAGATGACTCCAGGAGTTTAACCCCACCAAGTGCAAAGTTACGAAGCTTGAGGAAGTACAGAGAAGACCGCACAAGGAGTACGTCCTATGAAAATGAAAGTGTTTATTTCCCTGCAAAGCTTACAATGTGTGGTTTTTACTTGTTATAAAATATTAATTACAAAGATGGCCACTAGCATGCCTAGGAAATTCGGGCTTTTCGGCTGTGGAGTCAAAGACTGCGACCCGCAGTCAGGGAAAGGAATCTTGTGGTGAGTGTTATACCGAGTACATCTGACTCACACATCAACATTATTATTATTATTATTATTATTATTATTATTATTATTATTATTATTATTATTATTATTATTATTATGATAATCAAGGGGGAAGGGCTAAACCCGTAGGATTGGATGTGGAAGGTATTCAGGTTTAAGTCAGGGAACTGGAGAACAGATCCAATTCCCTAGATCAAGAGCCCCTCACCAGCACTAAGAAACCTTCATTGAGGGTCACACGTTTACAATTGCCAGTCAAAATGTGCTGAACTTGAGACAGTCACATTCTGCCTATAATAATAAAATGCTACAAAACTATATTCTTACATGATCAATGTCACTTTGATATTTTATCTTAAATTCAAACAAATAAATTGCAACACTTCAGTCTTTAGATAAACACAGAGTTTCAAACTAATTTATTTGCTCTCACAGACTGGAACACTTGATAATTTGACAGAATTCTTGAGTCACAGACAAGGATCGAAATTATTGACTGTGGATCACCGTGGGAGTGAGTCAGCATCCTCAGTGATGGGAATCATTAAGATAAAAAGCAGCTGTCAGATAAGATAAGATTTCGTTCGGATTTTTAACCCCGGAGGGTTAGCCACCCAGGATAACCCAAGAAAGTCAGTGCGTCATCGAGGACTGTCTAACTTATTTCCATTGGGGTCCTTAATCTTGTCCCCCAGGATGCGACCCACACCGGTCGACTAACACCCAGGTACCTATTTGCTGCTAGGTGAACAGGACAACAGGTGTAAGGAAACGTGTCGAAATGTTTCCACCCGCCGGGAATCGAACCCGGGCCCTCCGTGTGTGAAGCGGGAGCTTTAGCCACCAGGCCACCGGGCCACTATTGGTGTCAGTTTAGAGGCGGAGCTGAGATGTGCCTTGAGTTTAGATATTCAAGCAACATTTTTGCAGATTATTAGACAAAAGAATTTTTAGATTTTGAAGTAAATGTTTTCAATTATTCAGTTTAAACAATTCGCTTATTATTCTACCTCAAAGCTTGAATATTACTTGGAAAAACTTATTAAAACAGTTTATTATGTTTTTTTAATTTTTAATAGAGCAACCTAATATCTCAATTTTTTAATAGTTTGAGGAATGTCACTTCTCATTCACCCCATCTGTGGCTACACTTAAAAATAAGTTGCCCACATATGCTCTCAGGCAAGTGTACGTCGTTGTCTTAAGAGGCGAGATGAGGAACACACTTGAGACGATAATCCCAGACAAAGTCCAGCAAAGTAAACTTTAGACGATCCTCCCAGACAAAGTCCAGCAAAGTAAACTTTAGACGATCCTCCCAGACAAAGCCCAGCAAGGTAAACTTTAGACGGTCCTCCCAGACAAAGTCCAGCAAGGTAAACTTTAGACGATCCTCCCAGACAAAGTCCAGCAAGGTAAACTTTAGACGATCCTCCCAGACAAAGTCCAGCAAGGTAAACTTTAGACGATCCTCCCAGACAAAGCCCAGCAAAGTAAACTTTAGACGATCCTCCCAGACAAAGCCCAGCAAGGTAAACTTTAGACGGTCCTCCCAGACAAAGTCCAACAAGGTAAACTTTAGACGATCCTCCCAGACAAAGCCCAGCAAGGTAAACTATAGACGATCCTCCCAGACAAAGTCCAGCAAGGTAAACTTTAGACGATCCTCCCAGACAAAGTCCAGCAAGGTAAACTTTAGACGATCCTCCCAGACAATGTCCAGCAAGGTAAACTTTAGACGATCCTCCCAGACAAAGTCCAGCAAGGTAAACTTTAGACGGTCCTCCCAGACAAAGTCCAGCAAGGTAAACTTTAGACGATCCTCCCAGACAAAGTCCAGCAAGGTAAACTTTAGACGATCCTCCCAGACAAAGTCCAGCAAGGTAAACTTTAGACGATCCTCCCAGACAAAGTCCAGCAAGGTAAACTTTAGACGGTCCTCCCAGACAAAGCCCAGCAAGGTAAACTTTAGACGATCCTCCCAGACAAAATCCAGCAAGGTAAACTTTAGACGGTCCTCCCAGACAAAGTCCAACAAGGTAAACTTTAGACGATCTTCCCAGACAAAGTCCAGCAAGGTAAACTTTAGACGATCCTCCCAGACAAAGTCCAGCAAGGTAAACTTTAGACGATCCTCCCAGACAAAGTCCAGCAAGGTAAACTTTAGACGATCCTCCCAGACAAAATCCAGCAAGGTAAACTTTAGACGATCCTCCCAGACAAAGTCCAGCAAGGTAAACTTTAGACGATCCTCCCAGACAAAATCCAGCAAGGTAAACTTTAGACGGTCCTCCCAGACAAAGTCCAGCAAGGTAAACTTTAGACGATCCTCCCAGACAAAGTCCAGCAAGGTAAACTTTAGACGATCCTCCCAGACAAAGTCCAGCAAGGTAAACCTTAGACGATCCTCCCAGACAAAATCCAGCAAGGTAAACTTTAGACGGTCCTCCCAGACAAAGTCCAACAAGGTAAACTTTAGACGATCCTCCCAGACAAAGTCCAGCAAGGTAAACTTTAGACGATCCTCCCAGACAAAGTCCAGCAAGGTAAACTTTAGACGATCCTCCCAGACAAAGTTCAGCAAATTAAACTTTAGACGATCCTCCCAGACAAAGTTCAGCAAGGTAAACTTTAAACGATCCTCCCAGACAAAGTTCAGCAAGGTAAACTTTAGACGATCCTCCCAGACAAAGTTCAATAAGGTAAACTTTAGACAATCCTCCCAGACAAAGCCCAACAAGGTAAACTTTAGACGATATTCCCAGACAAAGTCCAACAAGGTAAACTTTAGACGATCCTCCCAGACAAAGTCCAACAAGGTAAACTTTAGACGATCCTCCCAGACAAAGTCCAACAAGGTAAACTTTAGACGATCCTCCCAGACAAAGTCCAATAAGGTAAACTTTAGACAATCCTCCCAGACAAAGTCCAATAAGGTAAACTTTAGACGATCCTCCCAGACAAAGTCCAACAAGGTAAACTTTAGACGATCCTCCCAGACAAAGCCCAACAAGGTAAACTTTAGACGATCCTCCCAGACAAAGTCCAACAAGGTAAACTTTAGACGATCCTCCCAGACAAAGTCCAATAAGGTAAACTTTAGACGATCCTCCCAGACAAAGTCCAACAAGGTAAACTTTAGACGATCCTCCCAGACAAAGCCCAACAAGGTAAACTTTAGACGATCCTCCCAGACAAAGTCCAACAAGGTAAACTTTAGACGATCCTCCCAGACAAAGCCCAACAAGGTAGACTTTAGACGATCCTCCGAGACAAAGCCCAACAAGGTAAACTTTAGACGATCCTCCGAGACAAAGCCCAACAAGGTAGACTTTAGACGATCCTCCCAGACAAAGCCCAACAAGGTAAACTAATGCTGCTGACCACCAGATAATACGTGACCTACTGAGTCACACATTCATCATTGCAGTCGCAATTATAGATTCATTTGGTGTGTCAAGCTAGACCATTAGGCAACGAATACATGTCAGAATGAAATCCATCAAAGAATCTCAGCCCCAAAAAAGCTAACCTAACGTAATTTATCAATTTATATGATAAAGGGACTATCTGAAGGTGTATCCAAAAATACGGTGCCCAGTGGCTTGGTGGCAGAAGCTCTCGCTTCACACGGTGAGGGTCCGGGTTAGATTTCCAGCAAAGGGGTGGAAACATCGGACGTGTTTCCTTACACCGGTTGTCTATGTTCACCCACCAGTAAATTGGATACCTGTGTTAGTGGGCTGGTGTGGGTCGCATCCTGGGACCAAACTGACCTAATCTGCGGGAAATACTCAGCATAACCAGGGGCTTTCTATATAGTAGTATGTCACTGATGTCAGCTAGGCCTGTATACCTTGCACATATAGTAAATAAAGTTATTATTATTATTATTATTATTATTATTATTATTATTATTATTATTATTATTATTATTATTATTATTATTATTATTATTATTATTATTATATCCAGGCTGCAAGATGCATAATACTTTTACCCGCTGAAGATTTTTCCCAACAGGTGGATTTAAATATTTTTAACGTGAGGTTAAACGGGAATCAAAAATTCTTATTATTTCAAGTATAAAATGGATTAATCTGTATCTAATCACTTCAATTGCACTCTCAGCCGCTGTCATGTTAAAAGATACCATCAGGGGGAAAAATTATAATAATTCTGCCAACCACTAAAAGATCCCTCTCTAGGGGATACCTGTTAATAATGCTCTGTTATCTTAAACATTTTACGTTTTGTAAAACTTAACTCTTTTCTGAAGTTCCAATATTACAAAAAATATATTTATTCTGCTGCAACAGTAATATATAATGGAGGTAATTATTCCTCAGGTGGATCACCAAGTTCCGTAATGCAGGAAGTGAACGTGACAGTGTTCAGTTCCCAAGAGTGTGACAAGAGCTACTCAACTCTGCTAGATTATTCCATTTCCTGGCCTCGGGGAATTAATGATAACATTATATGTGCAGGAGACCGTAATGGAGGACGAGACGCTTGTCAGGTAACACAAATATCTGTGACTTGGAATGTTTACTAAAACCATCCTCGACCTTTGTAAGGCATTTGTAGTATTATTCTTAATAGTCTACATAAAACTGTCAGTGAAGGAATATCTAGAAATCTATGAGAAAAAGGTTTATGAAATGACTTAGCAAGAATTAGATCAGTTCACTGGTCGGTATTCATTTTCTTGCCAATGATATTACACTATTTTTAAAGGTAAGTTTGTGGTGCTGATTGCTAATATGTCATCGGTTTTGCTTGATTGGCTCTATTATTTTATTATTTATTAACACATCGGCTGTTTCCCACCAAGGCAGGGTGTTCCGATGAAGAAAAACTTTCATCATCATTCACTCCATCACTGTCTTGCCAGAGGCATGCTTAAACTACAGTTATAAAACTGCAACATTAACACCCCTCCTTCAGAGTGCAGACACTGTACTTCCCATCTCCAGGACTCAAGTCCGGCCTGCCAGTTTCCCTGAATCCATTCATAAATGTTACTTTGCTCACACTCCAACAGCACGTCAAGTCCTAAAAACCATTTGTCTTCATTTCGTCCTATCTAACACACTCAAGCATGCTTGCTGGACGTCCAAGCCCCTCGCACACAAAACCTCCTTTACCCCCTCCCTCCAGCCTTTCCTATGTTAACCTCTACCCCACCTTCCCCCCACTACAGATTTATACACTCTCGAAGTCATTCCATTTCTTTCCATCCTCTCTACGTGTACGATTGGCTCTAGTTTTTGACAAATTTAGTTTCCCACTGGAAACATTAAAGAAGTTAAAAATATATTGTTAAGGTCAATGCACACGTAAGACGCTCCTCGTTTCGTGGTTTGTTGCAATCAGATGGCCCCTGCCTCGCTTCACCCTCGGCTGTTCTGGGCGTCTCCAGACACACAAAAGATATGTTGATTTCAGCAGTTTTCCCTTCCTTGCCAAACTTCAACAGGAAGCAATGCAGGATGCTTGATTTCTTGTTGTCTGTGCATAGACGACAATTTATGCTATCTTTAACATGGTGATAAAGTGGGTGCAGTTTCAACACTGGTCTCATGCAAGGAAGTGGCGTGTCTATGACACACGCTGGTCATATGCTTCCAATTAAAGTGCTGATGCAAAAGCAAACAAGACGCCATTGCCCTTTCTGAGAGGGTCCTCCCTCAAGACTGAAAGGGGCTGAAAAGAGCTGAAAGGGGCTGATAACCCCTCCTGGAGAAAATTTCTCCACACATCCTGTTCCTCACTGATCTCAAAGATTATGTGGAAATCTGTCTAGATGGCTATAATAATTGTCTGCATTGTGATGACCCAACAAGTTCTTCACAACTGACACATAACTGCGCGATGCAACAACTTCAACACCATTCATACATTCTGTGAAATTAGAATCCCTCATAAGCTTTTGAATGTGAGGGCCATAGAAAATTCCAGTTTCCAGTTTTTTCATACTTAGTCCAGGGAAAGATCTACAAATGTATTTGAAGCACTTGCATTCTTTGCCCAAGGCCTTAACGAACTGCTTCATTAGCCCTAATTTTATTTCGAGTGGTGGTAGAATAATGTTATCCATGTCAACCAATAGCTCGTTAATGATGTTTGCTGCACTTACAGTCATGTTTTCTCTCGATGCCCATGTCACTTTTATTCAATGATCTGCTTTCGCCCTACTGTCCCTCAAACAGATGCAACAAGAGTAGTTTTTATACCCACTCTGTTGCCCAAGCAAGAAGTTTACCATCTTCATATCAACATTTATAGACATCTTGTGCTCATGATAGCAAAGCTTCTGTGAGACCATTTGGATATTCTCGTATCTTTCTTTAAGTTTTGTTGAGTGAACAACAATCTCCTGGAGTGATAAAAGAGAAAAAGTTAGCTTATGAGAGGTATTTACAAAACAGAAGTGTTATAAGAAGAGTAGAGTATATGGAGAGTAAAAGAAAGGTGAAGAGAGTGGTGAGAGAGTGCAAAAAGAGAGCAGATGATGGAGTGGGAGAGGCACTGTCAAGAAATTTTAATGAAAATAAGAAAAAATTTGGGAGTGAGTTAAACAAGTTAAGAAAGCCTAGGGAAAGTATGGATTTGTCAGTTAAAACAGAGTAGGGGAGTTAGTAGATGGGGAGATGGAGGTTTTGGGTAGATGGCGAGAATGTTTTGAGAAACTTTTAAATGTCGACGAAGAAAGGGAGACGGTAATTTCATGCACTGGCCAGGGAGGTATACCATCTTTTAGGAGTGAAGAAGAGCAGGATTTGAGTGAGGGGAAGGTACGTGAGGCATTACGTAGAATGAAAAGGGGTAAAGCAGCTGGAACTGATGGGATCATGACAGAAAGGTTAAAAGCAGGGGGGGATATAGTGTTGGAGTGGTTGGTATTTTTGTTTAATAAGTGTTTGAAAGAGGGGAAGGTACCTAGGGATTGGCGGAGAGCATGTATAGTCCCTTTATATAAAGGGAAGGGGGACAAAACAGATTGAAAAAATTATAGAGGAATAAGTTTACTGAGTATACCAGGAAAAGTGTACGGTAGGGTTATAATTGGAAGAATTAGAGGTAAGACAGAATGTAGAATTGCGGATGAGCAAGGAGGTTTCAGAGTGGTTAGGGGATGTGTAGATCAAGTGTTTACATTGAAGCATATATGTGAGCAGTATTTAGATAAAGGTAGGGAAGTTTTTATTGCATTTATGGATTTAGGAAAGGCATATCATAGAGTGGATAGGGGAGCAATGTGGCAGATGTTGCAAGTATATGGAATAGGTGGTAAGTTACTAAATGCTGTAAAGAGTTTTTATGAGGATAGTGAGGCTCAGGTTAAGGTGTGTAGAAGAGAGGGAGACTACTTCCCGGTAAAAGTAGGTCTTAGACAGGGATGTGTAATATCACTATTGTTGTTTAATATATTTATAGATGGGGTTGTAAAAGAAGTAAATGCTAGGGTGTTCGGGAGAGGGGCGGGATTAAATAATGGGAAATTAAATACAAAATGGGAAGCGACACAGTTACTTTTTGCTGATGATACTGTGCTTATGGGAAATTCTAAAGAAAAATTGCAAAGGTTAGTGGACAGGTTTGGGAGTGTGTGTAAAGGTAGAAAGTTGAACGTGAACACAGAAAAGAGTAAGGTGATGAGGGTATCAAATGATTTAGATAAAGGAAAATTGGATATCAAATTGGGGAGGAGTGTGGAAGAAGTGAATGTTTTCAGATATTTGGGAGTTGACGTGTCAGCGGATGGATTTATGAAGGATGAGGTTAATCATAGAATTGATGAGGGAAAAAAAGTGAGTGGTGCATTGAGGTATATGTGGAGTCAAAAAACGTTATCTATGGAGGCAAAGAAGGGAATGTATGAAAGGATAGTAGTACCAACACTCTTACATGGGTGTGAAGCTTGGGTTGTAAATACAGCAGCGAGGAGGCTGTTGGAGGCAGTGGAGATGTCCTGTCTAAGGGCAATGTGTGGTGTAAATATTATGCAGAAAATTCGGAGTGTGGAAATTAGGAGAAGGTGTGGAGTTAATAAAAGTATTAGTCAGAGGGCAGAAGAGGGGTTGTTGAGGTGGTTTGGTCATTTAGAGAGAATGGATCAAAGTAGAATGACATGGAAAGCGTATAAATATGTAGGGGAAGGAAGGCAGAGTAGGGGTCGTCCTCGAAGAGGTTGGAGGGAGGGGGGTAAAGGAGGTGTTGTGGGTGAGGGGCTTGAACTTCCAGCAAGCGTGCGTGAGCGTGTTAGACAGGAGTGAATGGAGACAAATATAGTGTGAGCAGGAGTGTGAGCAGGAGTGTGAGCAGGGTAATATTTAGTGAAGGGATTCAGGGAAACCGGTTATTTTATATAACCAGACTTGACTTCTAGAAATGGGAAGTACAATGCCTACACTCTAAAGGAGGGGTTTGGGATATTATCAGTGTGGAGGGATATATTGTGTAATTTTATACGTATATGCTTCTAAACTGTTGTATTCTGAGCACCTCTGCAAAAACAGTAATTATGTGTGAGTGAGGTGAAAGTGTTGAATGATGATGAAAGTATTTTCTTTTTAGGATTTTCTTTGTTTTTTTGTCACCCTGCCACGGAGGGAGACGGCCGACTTGTTGAAAAATATATATATATATATATATATATATATATATATATATATATATATATATATATATATATATATATATATATATATATATATATATATATATATATACATATATATATATATATAAATATAAATATATATATATTTTATTACTATCACACTGGCCGATTCCCACCGAGGCAGGGTGGCCCGAAAAAGAAAAACTTTCACCATCATTCACTCCATCACTGTCTTGCCAGAAGGGTGCTTTACACTACAGTTTTTAAACTGCAACATTAACACCCCTCCTTCAGAGTGGAGGCACTGTACTTCCCATCTCCAGGACTCAAGTCCGGCCTGCCGGTTTCCCTGAACCCCTTCATAAATGTTACTTTGCTCACACTCCAACAGCACGTCAAGTATTAAAAACCATTTGTCTCCATTCATTCCTATCAAACACGCTCACGCATATCTGCTGGAAGTGAGAGCCCCTCGCACACAAAACCTCCTTTACCCCCTCCCTCCAACCTTTCCTAGGCCGACCCCTACCCCGCCTTCCTTCCACTACAGACTGATACACTCTTGAAGTCATTCTGTTTCGCTCCATTTTCCCTACATGTCCGAACCACCTCAACAACCCTTCCTCAGCCCTCTGGACAACAGTTTTGGTAATCCCGCACCTTCTCCTAACTTCCAAACTACGAATTCTCTGCATTATATTCACACCACACATTGCCCTCAGACATGACATCTCCACTGCCTCCAGCCTTCTCCTCGCTGCAACATTCATCACCCATGCTTCACACCCATATAAGAGCGTTGGTAAAACTATACTCTCATACATTCCCCTCTTTGCCTCCAAGGACAAAGTTCTTTGTCTCCACAGACTCCTAAGTGCACCACTCACTCTTTTCCCCTCATCAATTCTATGATTCACCTCATCTTTCATAGACCCATCCGCTGACACGTCCACTCCCAAATATCTGAATACATTCACCTCCTCCATACTCTCTCCCTCCAATCTGATATTCAATCTTTCATCACCTAATCTTTTTGTTATCCTCATAACCTTACTCTTTCCTGTATTCACCTTTAATTTTCTTCTTTTGCACACCCTACCAAATTCATCCACCAATCTCTGCAACTTCTCTTTAGAATCTCCCAAGAGCACAGTGTCATCAGCAAAGAGCAGCTGTGACAACTCCCACTTTGTGTGTGATTCTTTATCTTTTAACTCCACGCCTCTTGCAAAGACCCTCGCATTTACTTCTCTTACATCCCCATCTATAAATATATTAAACAACCACAGTGATATCACACATCCCTGTCGAAGGCCTACTTTTACTGGGAAATAATTTTCCTCTTTCCTACATACTCTAACTTCAGCCTCACTATCCTCGTAAAAACTCTTCACTGCTTTCAGTAACCTCCCTCCTACACCATACACTTGCAACATCTGCCACATTGCCCCCCTATCCACCCTGTCATACGCCTTTTCCAAATCCATAAATGCCACAAAGACCTCTTTAGCCTTATCTAAATACTGTTCACTTATATGTTTCACTGTAAACACCTGGTTCACACACCCCCTACCTTTCCTAAAGCCTCCTTGTTCATCTGCTATCCTATTCTCCGTCTTACTCTTAATTCTTTCAATAATAACTCTACCATACACTTTACCAGGTATACTCAGCAGACTTATCCCCCTATAATTTTGCACTCTCTTTTATCCCCTTTGCCTTTATACAAAGGAACTATGCATGCTCTCTGCCAATCCCTAGGTACCCTCTTCCATACATTTATTAAATAATTGCACCAACCACTCCAAAACTATATCCCCACCTGCTTTTAACATTTCTATCTTTATCCCATCAATCCCAGCTGCCTTACCCCCTTTCATTTTACCTACTGGCTCACGAACTTCCCCCACACTCACAACTGGCTCTTCCTCACTCCTGCAAGATGTTGCTCCTCCTTGCCCTATACACGAAATCACAGCTTCCCTATCTTCATCAACATTTAACAATTCCTCAAAATATCCCCTCCATCTTCCCAATACCTCTAACTCTCCATTTAATAACTCTCCTTTCCTATTTTTAACTGACAAATCCATTTGTTCTCTAGGCTTTCTTAACTTGTTAATCTCACTCCAAAACTTTTTCTTATTTTCAACAAAATTTGTTGATAACATCTCACCCACTCTCTCATTTGCTCTCTTTCTACATTGCTTCACCACTCTCTTAACCTCTCTCTTTTTCTCCATATACTCTTCCCTCCTTGCATCACTTCTACTTTGTAAAAACTTCTCATATGCTAACTTTTTCTCCCTTACTACTCTCTTTACATCATCATTCCACCAATCGCTCCTCTTCCCTCCCGCACCCACTTTCCTGTAACCACAAACTTCTGCTGAACACTCTAACACTACATTTTTAAACCTACCCCATACCTCTTCAACCCCATTGCCTATACTCTCATTAGCCCATCTATCCTCCAATAGCTGTTTATATCTTACCCTAACTGCCTCCTCTTTTAGTTTATAAACCTTCACCTCTCTCTTCCCTGATGCTTCTATTCTCCTTTTATCCCATCTACCTTTTACTCTCAGTGTAGCTACAACTAGAAAGTGATCTGATATATCTGTGGCCCCTCTATAAACATGTACATCCTGAAGTCTACTCAACAGTCTTTTATCTACCGATACATAATCCAACAAACTACTGTCATTTCGCCCTACATCATATCTTGTATACTTATTTATCCTCTTTTTCTTAAAATATGTATTACCTATAACTAAACCCCTTTCTATACAAAGTTCAATCAAAGGGCTCCCATTATCATTTACACCTGGCACCCCAAACTTACCTACCACACCCTCTCTAAAAGTTTCTCCTACTTTAGCATTCAGGTCCCCTACCACAATTACTCTCTCACTTGGTTCAAAGGCTCCTATACATTCACTTAACATCTCCCAAAATCTCTCTCTCTCCTCTGCATTCCTCTCTTCTCCAGGTGCATACACGCTTATTATGACCCACTTCTCGCATCCAACCTTTACTTTAATCCACATAATTCTTGAATTTACACGTTCATATTCTCTTTTCTCCTTCCATAACTGATCATTCAACATTACTGCTACCCCTTCCTTTGCTCTAACTCTCTCAGATACTCCAGATTTAATCCCATTTATTTCCCCCCACTGAAACTCCCCTACCCCCTTCAGCTTTGTTTCGCTTAGGGCCAGCACATCCAACTTCTTTTCATTCATAACATCAGCAATCATCTGTTTCTTGTCATCCGCACTACATCCACGCACATTCAAGCATCCCAGTTTTATAAAGTTTTTCTTCTTCTCTTTTTTAGTAAATGTCTACAGGAGAAGGGGTTACTAGCCCATTGCTCCCGGCATATATATATATATATATATATATATATATATATATATATATATATATATATATATATATATATATATATATATATATATATGTCGTGCCGAATAGGCAGAACTTGCGATCTTGGCTTAAATAGCAATGCTCGTCTTGCCATATAGGACAAGCGAAAATTTGTGTATGCAATAATTTGATATATTTATATCAAATATACTGTAACTACTGGACTCTTGTCCAGTACTTACAGTATATTTATGTTAACTCTGATAGCAAGAGACTTTCTATTTTTTTTTTTCTAAATAAAAGTTATGAAAACTTTTACAAGTGATGGAGTAAGCAACAACCCGAAGATTCTTTGGGAGAAATTTTAATTAATTTTTTGTTTTAAGATCCTTTCATATTAAAAATAACCCTTTCACTCTAAAGTGACTTGGCAGACACTCTAGTGGTTCTCACTAAAGGCAAACTTCCTGAGCAAATTCCTTACAGACATGTTCCACCGGTTGACGTTATTAAAGAAATCCTACAGATGTACTCATAGAGGAAACCCTACAGCGGACCACAGTGGTAGGATATCCTGCGATATTTCCCCATCTTATTATTTCTTTATCTTTCTCATTATGCTCTACAACTTCTTGCAATGATCAATAAACTGATTACATTATGTGTGTATTTCTGTTACATCTCCCATAGGGTGACTCTGGTGGACCTATCGTGTCTCGTAACTCAGCTGGGCGCTTCACCTTGGCTGGTATTGTGTCACGTGGGTATGTTTGTGGTCACAAGGACTTCCCTGGTCTATATGTCAACATCCGTCACTCTCCCTACCTCGCCTGGATCAAGAACATCGTATTTTAAACAACATGAACTAAAACCTTTCTGGAATGCTTAATGTCTTCGAGAATCTCATTGTTTGGAGAGAATTAAGAGCATTAATTCTAAATTATAATGGCGCTTTCTCTTATAGGATAAACAGGAACATTAGACTCGATATTTATACATGGAATGAATATCGTGGATGTGATAGAAATATAAATCTGCTCTACATAATATATACTATTGTGCTACGATAGTTTCAAAAAACAAACTTGTGGATATTGGAAGTTGAAATGGAAAGTATTCTAGTTTATTTCATTACCTTATTTTTCTCATGTGTCGCCAAGATGATTCTACTGGACGATTTTTTTCCTTATGCCTGATATATGGGTTTCACTTTATTGTAAGAGATTATTCTTTGAACATCTTTCTTCAATGTTTATTTTTTCAATCACCTTCTAATCTTGACTGATTATATATGGGAATGAATTAAGATTACTCTATGATCTTTTAATTCATTAATTTGATAGTAATTTTAATTATTATTATTATTGTTTTTATAGTTATTTTAACAGGAAAAAAATTATTAATGATATCAAGATGGCGTTTGAAGTAACCTTAAAAAATCATTTGTTTAAAGGAGTAGAATATTAATAATAATTATTTAATAAACTTTAAGGATAATACATAGTCAACTAAATCTTCGAATGGGTCACTCAAAACAATATGAAGTTCAACGACGAGAAATTTCAACTAATCACATATGGAAAACTTCAAAAAATTAAATGTGTCAAGGTATATCACAAATTCTAACCATACAATAGAGTGGAAAAGTAATGTGAAGGACCTGGGAGTGATAATGTCAGAGGATCTCGTCTTCAAATACCACAACGATGTATCTACCTCATCTGCAAGGAAAATTATATGATGGAAAATGTACAGAGAACCTTCACGGTGCTCATAACGGAGATAAAACACCTCAATTACTGGGAGCGCTTTAAGTTCCTGAACTTGTACTCCCTGGAACGCAGGCGGGAGAGATACATGATTATATACACCTGGAAAATCCTAGAGGGACTAGTACCTAACTTGCACACGAAAATCACTCACTACGAAAGGAAAAGACTCAGCAAACGATGCAACATCCCACCAATGAAAAGCAGGGTTGTCACTAGCACGTTAAGAGACAATACAATAAGTGTCAGGGGCCCGAGACTGTTCAACTGCCTCCCAGCATACATAAGGGGAATTACCAATAGACCCCTGGCAGTCTTCAAGCTGGCACTGGAAAAGCACCTAAAGTCAGTTCCTGATCAGCCGGGCTGTGGCTCGTACGTTGGATTGCGTGCAGCCAGCAGTAACAGCCTGGTTGATCAGGCTCTGATCCACCATGAGTCCTGGTCACAGAGCAGGCCGCGGGGACGTTGGCCCCCGGAACTCTCTCCAGGTAAACTCTATAAAAAAAAAAAGGATTATTTGGTGTTCTGGTAGCGGGGAGTAAATGATACGTCTTCTTCTCAGGCTTCTTACTTTATTGTTAAGTCGTGGTGTGTACACAGGCTTGTGTGTTGTGCCCATGGCCTGGGAGGGCCATCCCACGAGAGAGAGCTAGGAGTAGGCCTTGTGTCTTCCTGCTAGGCCGCTGTGTGAGTGAGAGTGAGGCAAGGGCAGGCAGGCTGAAGTGGCAACGCCTATAGGTGGCAGCACCAGCATGGCGCGAAATATGAACTAAGCTGGCAGACAGCATGGGCTGTCTGTGCAGACAGTACAGGCTGTCTACATACGCTCGGCCACCTACCACATGGTCGACCCGACCACATCTGGTGGTAAAAAAAACTCGGTCTCTCTCTCGTAGGAGCAGGACACAGAACACAAAATAAAAACATATATATACATATGGACAGGAAAAAAAAACTTCCTGCAGGGAGGGAAGAAAAAAACATGTGGGGTGTGCTAAACATCGTGGTCATAGGCAGTGAGTGTCGAAGGGCATCACTGCACGCATTCCTGCATCTGGACAGATACTTCAACACAGGAGACATTGCTGCGGCTGAGCTGTGACGTAACAGGGTACGGTCTCCTCTGGAATGGTGAAGCAGTCATCGTAGGAGTCGCTGCAGGTTTCACTCAACCTGGGGCACGACATGCTGGTGCCCTCGAGTGAGGCGTCGACAAAACTCGGCAACTGGGCAGGACTTCTGGCAAGCGACTCAGGAGGACACTTCTCGACTGGTACTGTCACTGGGCTGTCACTGCCAGCGAGCGTGGAGCGAGTTGTGGAGCGAGTCGTGGCAGAGACGACTGGGCGAAACATCTGGGAGTCGTAACATCATACACCAGACTGCAGTGAGAGAGCTAGCAGTCAAAGTGACATCTTGTGACACGAGGCTGACACAGTGTGTCATTCTCTCGACAGTTGGAGTTATAGTAGACGTTAGTCTAAGCGTCCCCAGACTTGTTTCTCTACATATAACTGCACTCTGAAAGTCTGGAGGTGAAGTGAAACAAATCTCGATGGGAATCATAGCAGGTACGATTCTGCAGAACATCACGAGCGACGAGCATAAAAGCTTTCTGTACAAGAGGGCTCAGTCACTCGGGGCTGTCTGATAGCTGTCAAACACACTGGTCACACGGGTGACTTAACACAGTGGTGCTACTCAGGTCTGGCTCAGACCTCACTGGACACACGGAAACTTTACACACCCGCGGTACATGCGGTACAACATGGCTTAAACTAGCAAATAATGTTTTTCTGTGCATAAAACTGACTCTAAGACATACTAAAATGTGAGAACACTGACTGAGAGGAATTAATTAACACGACATATATCTTCTCTCAGTCTTCTCGACAATACTAAAATAATTACTGAACACTCGATGGTGACATCATGTGATGTCGCAAGGTGACATCAGCAGACATCTCGAGGTGACGTCAGGCAGACATCGTGAGGTGATGTCATGAAGTTGGGCAGCATCGTTGGTGACGTTAATGTGATGCGGGCAGCAGACCACAGCATGTGGCCTGGGACATCTGGCTCGGTAATTCACATGGTTTGTAGATCCACGTGACATCGTCCACACCCACGTGGCGTCGTGATCCACGTGGTGTCGTGATCTACGTAGCATGCTGATCCACGTAGCTTCGAGTGGCCTCGGAGACTCGGATACACAGCTCTGGCAATGAATTCACACGAAAAACAGCAGAAAACACAGCAGAGGGAGTGGGCAGTGGTGAGTGGTGTATGGTAGGCTGGTGAGGTGTGAGAGTACAGCAGGGCGAGGCAAGGAATGTCCACTTCCTCCTCCCACAAACATGTGGAGAACTCACACTGGATGCAGAAATCGCCACAAAACTCACCTCTGGCTTCCTGAAACAGCTCTGCTGAGCTGAACAACAACAGCAACGTACAAGTGACGCTGAACACATGACTTGAGAAACAGCGTGGGACGCTGTAGCATGGGGTCACTGGGACGCCACTTACAATTCTCGAAGAAATTCCGTAAATTTCGGCTGAATCCTGCTTGCACCTGTGTCTGGATGCTCAAACGTACCGACACGACATCAGGATAACTCGTTGAGAGACGGATGTTTGTTGTGTAGGGGGGTGAAGTGAACAACTTCATTCCTTCCTTCCTCTCTCTGGGAAAACACACTGCTGTGACCACTGCTTTCCACTATTTATAAAAAAAAGGATTATTTGGTGTTCTGGTAGCGGAGGCTTCTTACTTTATTGTTAAATCGTGGTGGGTACACAGGTTTGTGTGTTGTGCCCATGGCCCGGGAGGGCCATCCCACGAGAGAGAGCTACTAGTAGGCCTTGTGTCTTCCTGCTAGGCTGCTGTGTGAGTGAGAGTGAGGCAAGGGCAGGCAGGCTGAAGTGGCAACGCCTATAGGTGGCAGCACCAGCATGGCGCAAAATATGAACTAAGCTGGCAGACAGCATGGGCTGTCTGTGCCGACAGTACAGGCTGTCTACAACTCCAGGTCCAGGTAAACCTTCAAAACTAGGGACGCCAAGCCCATGATGATTCTCTTCAAATCGCTTGAGCTCTCTAGGCTGGAATAGTACTGTAAACTAACGGCCCCTTTCAAGGCTGGCGACATTGCAGACCTGGAGAGTGTACAAAGAACTTTCACGGCACACATAAGTGCGATAAGGCACCTAACCTACTTGGAACAGTTGAAGGTCCTTGATCGGTATTCCCTCGAACGCAGGTGTGAGAGATACACGATAATATATGCTTGGAAGGTCCTGGACGGATTGATACCAAACCTTCACACGAAAATTACTCCATATGAAAGCAAACGACTCGGCAGGAGACGCAACATTTCCCCGATGAAAAGCAGGGGCGCCACGAGTACACTGAGAGACAACACATTAAGTGTCTGGAGCCCAAGAATGTTCAACTGCTTCCCAGCATACATAAGGGGGATTACCAATAGACCCTTGACTGTCTTCATGAAGGCACTGGACAGGCACCTAATGTCAGTACCTGACCAACCTTGCTGTGGTTCGTACGTCAGCTTGCATACGGCCAGCAGTGTCAGCCTAGTTGATCAGTCTTGTTCCACCATGAGGCCTGATCTCAGACCGGGCCGCGGGGGCATTGACCCCCGAAACCCTCTCCAGGTAAACTCCAGGTATGTACAAATGACATGATCAGCTCAAACACTGAGGTCCGGGGTTCGAATCTCCTCCGGTACGACTGAAAAACATTAGGGACGTGTTTCCATAAGACACCTGCTGTCCCTGATCTCCCATCAGTGTAAAATGGGTACCTGGGTGTTAGTGGACTGGTGTGGGTTGCATCCTGGGACAAAACTGACCTAATTTTCTGGAAATGCTCAGCATAACAAGCGGCTTTCTATATAGTAGCATGTCACTGATGTCAGCTATGGTCTGTATGCCTTGTACATGTACTGGTAGAAATAAAGATATTATTATTATTATTATTATTATTATTAGTAGTAGTAGTAGTAGTAGTAGTAGTAGTAGTAGTAGTAGTAGCAGTAGTAGTAATATTAACTGGAGATATTAAAATCATAAGTAGTGAGCACTAACCACTAGGACGTACAGTGGCTGTGCTAAGAAATACAACAATATTCTGGGCCATGTTATCACAATTATCACATCAGCATCAAATTTCTATAGTTTTTTCTCTCACTAATAATACTCTGTACTTGATTACATAAATCTCTTGGCTATCTAAGTTTTAACAAGACAAAAACTTTCAGTTCTTCCCTCAGCCTGGTCGCCCTCTGATGTTTATATCCTGATATAATGTTACATTACTTAATGTAGCTAGAATGATATACTGGATAGTGTGATGGACTAGTGGTTCATATATCACCACTGACAATATTAACAAATACAAATCATTGGTTGAACTGAATGTAATAGAGAATTTTTATGAAGGAAATACGTTTTGAAGTTTGAACATAAATCCAGGAGTTTTAAATTAGATGTATTCATAATTAGAAGTTTGGGGGAAATTTTGATCAATGTTGACAGCCCAGTTTGCTTTACCTGACATGTCACTAATAACTTGAAAATGGGTTTGGGTCAGTATTTTTCCTTTATCATGTCAAGGTATTGTGTGAGAAGCAAATGACTGTCAGTGTTGGAATGTTATCATGTCAAGGTATTGTGTGAGAAGCAAATGACTGTCAGTGAAGGAATGTTATCATGTCAAGGTATTGTGTGAGAAGCAAGTGACTGTCAGTATAGAAATGTTATCATGTCGAGGTATTGTGAGAAAAGCAAGTGACTGTCAGTGTAAGAATGTTATCATGTCAAGGCTACAGATACTCTGCATTATATTCACACTGCACACTGCATATTGCCCTCAGACATGACATCTCCATTTTCTTCAGCCTTCTCCTTAGTGCAATATTCACCACCGATGCTTCACTCCCATATATGAGCACTAATATAACTCTATTCTCAGACATTTTCCTTCTTGCTTCCATGGATAACGTTCTTTGTCTTCACAGACTCCTCAGTGAACCACTCACCTTTTTCCCTCATCAATTTTATGATTCACCTCGCCTTTCACAGACCCATCTGCTGACACGTCCACTCCCAAATATCTGAACACATTCACTTCCTCCATACTCCCTCCCACTAATCTATTATCCATTCTCTCATTAATTAATTATTTTGTTATCTTCATCACCGTTCTCTCTCCTATGTTCACTTTTCATTTCCTTCTTTTACATACCCTTACAGACTCATCCACTAACCTCTGCATCTTCGCTTCAGAAAATCTCCCAAAAGCATAGTGTAATCAGCAAAGAGCAACTGTGACAACTCTACCCACTTTGTGTTAGATTCATTTATTATATATAAATATCTTTCTTTCATATATATATATATATACATATATATATATATATATATATATATATATATATATATATATATATATATATATATATATATATATATATATATATATATATATATATATATATATATATATATATATATATATATATATATATATATATATATATATATATATATATATATATATATATATATATATATATATATATATATATATATATATATATATATATATATATATATATATATATATATATATATATATATAAATGCAAAACAACCACTGTGAAATAATAGAGAAATTCCAAGTGCTATCGTGACTACACACATTATCAAGGAACAATGAAAGTAATGCCACTGCAGCAGGCCGGCGGGCCTGCTGCAGTGTTCCCTTTCTTATGAGTCGGGCGTCAGGTGTTGCTTTGTTGTGGGATGTGATAGTGAGGTGCAGGCTAGACCCTTTATATGCCTTCCTTGATGCATTACTTTCATTGTTCCTTGATAATGTGAGTAGTCACGAGAGCGCTTGGAATTTCTCTATTCTTTCACAGTGGTTGTTTTGCATATTCTGAAATCACCTGTTTACTGTGATCTTATTGCATATATATATATATATATATATATATATATATATATATATATATATATATCTATATATATATATATATATATATATATATATATATATATATATATATATATATATATATATATATATATATATATATATATAGATATATATGTATATATATATATATATATATATATATATATATATATATATATATATATATATATATATATATATATATATATATATATATATTCAACAAGTCGGCCGTTTCCCACCGAGTCAGGATGACCCAAAAAAGAAAGAAAATCCCCAAAAAGAAAATACTTTCATCATCATTCAACACTTTCACCACACACACATTATCACTGTTTTTGCAGAGGTGCTCAGAATACAACAGTTTAGAAGCATATATGTATAAAGATACACAAAATATCCCTCAAAACTGCCAATATCCAAAACGCCTCCTTTAAAGTGTAGGCATTGTACTTCCCATTTCCAGGACTCAAGTCCGACTATGTGAAAATAACCGGTTTTCCTGAATCCCTTCACTAAATATTACCCTGCTCACACTCCAACAAATCGTCAGGTCCCAAGTACCATTCGTCTCCATTCACTCCTATCTAACACGCTCACACACACTTGCTGGAAGTCCAAGCCCCTCGCCCACAATACCTCCTTTACCCCCTCTCTCCAACTCTTTCGAGGACGACCCCTACCCCGCCTTCCTTCCCCTATAGATTTATATGCTTTCCATGTCATTCTACTTTGATCCATTCTCTCTAAATGACCAAACCACCTCAACAACCCCTCTTCTGCCCTCTGACTAATACTTTTATTAACTCCACACCTTTTCCTAATTTCCACACTCCGAATTATCTGCGTAATATTTACACCACACATTGCCCTTAGACAGGACATCTCCACTGCCTCCAACCGTCTCCTCGCTGCTGCATTTACCACCCAAGCTTCACATCCATATAAGAGTGTTGGTACTACTATACTTTCATACATTCCCTTCTTTGCCTCCATCAATTATATGATTAACCTCATCCTTCATAAATCCATCCGCTGACACGTCAACTCCAAAGTATCTGAAAACATTCACTTCTTCCATACTCCTCCTCCCCAATTTGATATTCAATTTTTCTTTATCTAAATCATTTTGAAACCCTCATCACCTTACTCTTTTCTATGTTCACTTTCAATTTTCTGCCTTTACACACATACTCAAACTCATCCACTAACCTTTGCAATTTTTCTTTAGAATCTCCCATAAGCACAGTATCACTAGCAAAAAAGTAACTGTGTCAATTCCCATTTTGAATTTCATTCCCCATAATTTAATCCCACCCCTCTCCCGAACACCCTAGCATTTACTTCTTTTACAACCCCATATATAAATATATTAAACAACCATTGTGACATTACACATCCCTGTCTAAGACCTACTTTTACCTGGAAGTAGTCTCCCTCTCTTCTACACACCTTAACCTGAGCCTCACCATCCTCATAAAAACTCTTTACAGCATTTAGTAACTTTCCACATATTCCATATGTATATATAATATATATATATATATATATATATATATATATATATATATATATATATATATATATATATATATATATATATATATATATATATATATATATATATATATATATATATATATATATATATATATATATATATATATATATATATACATATATGCAATAAGATCACAGTAAACAGGTGATTTCAGAATATGCAAAACAACCACTCTGAAAGAATAGAGAAATTCCAATCGCTTTCGTGACTACTCGCATTTCCAAGGAACTATGAAAGTAAAGCATCCAAGGAAGGTATATACGGGGTCTGGCCAAGACCTCACTATCAGATCCCACAACGGTTAAACACCTGACGCGCGCCGGCCCAACTGGACAGGTCCTTTGCACAACCCACCAACAAACTATTCTACCCAAGAAAATTTTTAAAATTATTATTTGTCCAGTGTATTATTAAATTCTTCCCAAATTCTATTAATTATAAATGGATCTAATTTATATAAACCAAAGGAAATATTCATATTATTGTCAAAACTGCTTTTTATGAAACAAGATTCAATTATATTCCTGTCGACCATGGACTTGCTTGATACTACTTTCTCAACTTCTCTCATGTAAGAGATTTTAACCATATATATATATATAAATATATATATATATATATATATATATATATATATATATATATATATATATATATATATATATATATATATATATATATATATATATATATACATACATATATAATAAAAACACACAAACCCGGGAATTCAGTCAGACCAATTATTAGCTCCATAGGGTCAGTTTCATATAAATTATCCAAATGGCTTGTTGACATTTTGAGCCCTATTGTTGGCAAAATTTCTAACTTTAATGTTAAAAACAACATAGATTTAGTTGAAAAATTAAGCTCCTTGACTGACCTAAATGATTTAACATGGTTAGTTTTGATGTTACTTCCTTGTTTAGGAAAGTTCCTGTTAATGATTTATTAAGTTTCTTATCCGAAGAACTCGTTAACTATGATTTACCATTGCCAGTTCCTACTATCATTAAACTTATTAAACTTTGCATTGTTGATGCAAAATTTGTATTTAATGATAAGTTTTACATTCAGAAGTTTGGTATGGCAACGGGAAATCCTCTTTCACCTATTCTTAGTAACCTATACATGGAATTTTTTGAAACAAGGTTGTTTAACACAATCCTCCCTAATAGAACTAAATGATTCAGATATGTTGATGATATTTTGTGTCTTATGCCCAAAAATGCAGATATACACAATTTCCTTGGAAAATTAAATAGCTTAGCCCATTCTATAAACTTTACTGTTGAGTTTGAAGAAAATAACTCATTGCCTTTTCTAGATGTTTTAATTATTAAGGGCAATAATGAATTCAAATTTAAAATTTACAGAAAACCTACAAATAACTGTTCCTATGTCCTCTATTATTCTTCCCATCAAGATAAAGTTAAACTGTCTGTTTTCTCATCAATGTTTTTGAGAACTTTACGAATTTGTAGTCCAGAGTTCATAGATGAGGAAATATCCAAAATTTATGAAATAGCCATTGATCTGAAATACCCAAGAAATGTAAATGATAAATCTTCTAAAATTGCTAGAAATACTTTTTACAATCCAAAAAGGGACAACCAGCCTTATTCAACTAAAAATATGTTGGTTCTCCCTTACCATGAAAACTTGGTTGATATGCCTTCTCTTCGTAAGACTTTTAATATTAAAGTTGTATTTAAAAATCTTGATGCAGAAAAAAACTTTTGATAAAGAATTCCCCCCAAAATGCTGATGGATGTGTCTATAAGATTCCTTGTAAAATTTGCGATAAAGTTTATTACGGTCAAACTGGTAAAAATCTCGAACTAAGATTAAAACAACATAAATATAGCATTAGAACTGGACAAGATTCCAATGCTCTATTTATTCATGTGAGAGATTTTAACCATCCAATTGATTTTCAAAAAGTTGAGAAAGTAGTATAAAGCAAGTCCATGGTCGACAGGAATATAATTGAATTTTGTTTCATAAAAAGCAGTTTCGACAATAATATGAATATTTCCTTTGGTTTACATAAATTAGATCCATTTATAATTAATAGAATTTGGGAAAAATTTAATAATACATTGGCCAAATAATAAAATGTTAAAATTCTTAATTCTTGGGTAGAATAGTTTGTTGGTAGGTTGTTTGAAGGACCTGTCTAGTTGGGCCAGCGGCCCTGCTGCAGTGTTCCCTTTCTTATGAGTCGCACGTCAGATGTTGCTTTGTTCTGGGATGTGATAGTGAGGTGTGGTCTAGACTCTTTTTATGCCTTCCTTGATGCATTACTTGCATTGTTCCTTGATAATGTGAGTAGTCACGAAAGCGGTTCGAATTTCTCTATTCTTTCACAGTGGTTATATATATATATATATATATATATATATATATATATATATATATATATATATATATATATATATATATATATATATATATATCTATATATGTATATATATACATGTATATATATACATATATATATACATATATATATATATATATATATATATATATATATATATATATATATATATATATATATATATGTATGTATATATATATATATATATATATATATATATATATATATATATATATATATATATATATATATATATATATATATATATATCTCGTGCCGAATATGTAAAACTGGTCAATTAGCAAGAACTCATTTAAAATTAAGTACTTTCTAAAATTTTCTCTTATACGTTTAAAGATATATTTTTTTCATAAATGTTAATGCAAAAATTTTTAATTTTGCAACAAAAGAATCTTAGAAAACTTACCTAACCTTGTTATAACAAGAACAATTTATTTTAACCTAATCCAACTATATATATTTGTTTACAATAATTTAATACTAAACAAACAGGGCTTGATAAAGCTCCTGGAGAGCGAAACGTTGCCACAATAAATGTCATATTAGTTGCACTTGTGTCCTTTTACTTTACATGTTGTGGATCCTCACTCAGAGACGCCATGAGGGGGGGAGATACATTAGTGATGTTGTGGATCCTCACTCAGAGACGCCATAAGAGGGAGAGATACATTAGTGATATTGTAGATCCTCACTCAGAGACGCCATGAGAGGGAGAGATACATTAGTGATGTTGTAGATCCTCACTCAGAGACGACGCCATGAGAGGGAGAGATACATTAGTGATGTTGTGGATCCTCACTCAGCGACGCCATTAGAGGGAGAGATACATTAGTGATGTTGTGGATCCTCACTCAAAGACGCCATAAGAGGGAGAGATACATCAGTGATGTTGTGGATCCTCACTCAGCGACGCCACCAGAGGGAGAGATACATTAGTGATGTTGTGGATCCTCACTCAAAGACGCCATAAGAGGGAGAGATACATCAGTGATGTTGTGGATCCTCAATCAGAGGCGCCATCAGAGGGAGAGATACATTAGTGATGTTGTGGATCCTCACTCAAAAACGCCATAAGAGGGAGAGATACATCAGTGATGTGGATCCTCACTCAGCGACGCCATAAGAGGGAGAGATACATTAGTGATGTTGTGGATCCTCACTCAGAGACGCCATCAGAGGGAGAGATACATTAGTGATGTTGTGGATCCTCACTCAGAGACGCCATAAGAGGGAGAGATACATTAGTGATGTTGTGGATCCTCACTCAGCGACGCCATAAAAGGGAGAGATGCATTAGTGATGTTGTGGATCCTCACTCAGCGACGCCATAAAAGGGAGAGATACATTAGTGATGTTGTGGATCCTCACTCAGAGACGCCATCAGAGGGAGAGATACATTAGTGATGTTGTGGATCCTCACTCAGCGACGCCATAAGAGGGAGAGATACATTAGTGATGTTGTGGATCCTCACTCAGCGACGTCATAAGAGGGAGAGATACATTAGTGATGTTGTGGATCCTCACTCAGCGACGTCATAAGAGGGAGAGATACACTAGTGATGTTGTGGATCCTCACTCAGCGACGTCATAAGAGGGAGAGATACATTAGTGATGTTGTGGATCCTCACTCAGCGACGTCATAAGAGGGAGAGATACACTAGTGATGTTGTGGATCCTCACTCAGTGACGTCATAAGAGGGAGAGATACATTAGTGATGTTGTGGATCCTCACTCAGTGACGTCATAAGAGGGAGAGATACATTAGTGATGTTGTGGATCCTCACTCAGTGACGTCATAAGAGGGAGAGATACATTAGTGATGTTGTGGATCCTCACTCAGCGACGTCATAAGAGGGAGAGATACATTAGTGATGTTGTGGATCCTCACTCAGCGACGCCATAAGAGGGAGAGATGCATTAGTGATGTTGTGGATCCTCACTCAGTGACGTCATAAGAGGGAGAGATACATTAGTGATGTTGTGGATCCTCACTCAGCGACGCCATAAGAGGGAGAGATGCATTAGTGATGTTGTGGATCCTCACTCAGTGACGTCATAAGAGGGAGAGATACATTAGTGATGTTGTGGATCCTCACTCAGAGACGCCATAAGATGGAGAGATACATTAGTGATGTTGTGGATCCTCACTCAGCGACGTCATAAGAGGGAGAGATACATTAGTGATGTTGTGGATCCTCACTCAGAGACGCCATAAGAGGGAGAGATACATTAGTGATGTTGTGGATCCTCAAAGACGCCATCAGAGGGAGAGATACATTAGTGATGTTGTGGCTCCTCACTCAGCGACGCCATCAGAGGGAGAGATGCATTAGTGATGTGGGTCCTCACTCAGCGACGCCATCAGAGGGAGAGATACATTAGTGATGTGGATCCTCACTCAGCGACGCCATCAGAGGGAGAGATACATTAGTGATGTTGTGGATCCTCACTCAGCGACGCCATCAGAGGGAGAGATGCATTAGTGATGTGGGTCCTCACTCAGCGACGCCATCAGAGGGAGAGATGCATTAGTGATGTTGTGGATCCTCACTCAGCGACGCCATCAGAGGGAGAGATGCATTAGTGATGTGGGTCCTCACTCAGCGACGCCATCAGAGGGAGAGATACATTAGTGATGTGGATCCTCACTCAGCGACGCCATCAGAGGGAGAGATACATTAGTGATGTGGATCCTCACTCAGCGACGCCATAAGAGGGAGAGATACATTAGTGATGTGGATCCTCACTCAGCGACGCCATAAGAGGGAGAGATACATTAGTGATGTTGTGGATCCTCACTCAGCGACGCCATAAGAGGGAGAGATACATTAGTGATGTTGTGGATCCTCACTCAGAGACGCCATAAGAGGGAGAGATACATTAGTGATGTTGTGGATCCTCACTCAGCGACGCCATAAGAGGGAGAGATACATTAGTGATGTTGTGGATCCTCACTCAGAGACGCCATAAGAGGGAGAGATACATTAGTGATGTTGTGGATCCTCACTCAGAGACGCCATCAGAGGGAGAGATGCATTAGTGATGTGGGTCCTCACTCAGAGACGCCATCAGAGGGAGAGATGCATTAGTGATGTGGGTCCTCACTCAGAGACGCCATCAGAGGGAGAGATGCATTAGTGATGTGGGTCCTCACTCAGAGACGCCATCAGAGGGAGAGATACATTAGTGATGTGGGTCCTCACTCAGAGACGCCATCAGAGGGAGAGATACATTAGTGAGTAGTACAAACTGAGTCATGGTCCTGGAATGGCTTTTGTCGAGGAAGTTTTATCAGACATGTGTTTAATTTGAATGTTGATTTTCTGATGAATACCTAAGAATTTCCACACACACTCCGCCAGGACCGCCGGGCCACACTGCGTGGACCGCCGGGCCACACTGCGTGGACCGCCGGGCCACACTGCGTGGACCGCCGGGCCACACTGCGTGGACCGCCGGGCCACACACACTGCGTGGACCGCCGGGCCACACACACTGCGTGGACCGCCGGGCCACACTGCGTGGACCGCCGGGCCACACACACACACTGCGTGGACCGCCGGGCCACACTGCGTGGACCGCCGGGCCACACTGCGTGGACCACCGGCCACACACTACGTGGACCGCCGGGCCACACTGCGTGGACCACCGGCCACACACTACGTGGACCGCCGGGCCACACTACTTGGACCGCCGGGCCACACTACGTGGACCGCCGGGCCACACTGCGTGGACCGCCGGGCCACACACACTGCGTGGACCGCCGGGCCACACACACTCCGTGGACCGCCTGGCCACACTGCGTGGACCGCCGGGACACACTGCGTGGACCACCGGGCCACACACACTGCGTGGACCGCTGGGCCACACACACTGCGTAGACCGCCGGGCCACACTGCGTGGACCGCCTTGCCACACTGCGTGGACCGCCGGGCCACACTGCGTGGACCGCCGGGCCACACACTGCGTGGACCGCCGGGCCACACACTGCGTGAACCGCCGGGCCACAATGCGTGGACCGCCGGGCCACACTGCGTGGACCGACGGGCCACACTGCGTGGACCGCCGGGCCACACACTGCGTGGACCGCCGGGCCACACACTGCGTGGACCGCCGGACCACACTGTGTGGACCGCCGGGCCACAGTGCGTGGACCGCCGGGCCACACTGCGTGGACCGCCGGGCCACACACACTGCGTGGACCGCCGGGCCACACACTGCGTGGACCGCCGGGCCACACTGCGTGGACCGCCGGGCCACACACACTGCGTGGACCGCCGGGTAACACTGCGTGGACCGTTGGGCCACACACTGCGTGGACCGCCGGGCAACACTGCGTGGACCGCCGGGCCACACACACTGCGTGGACCGCCGAGCCACACTGCGTGGACCGCCGGGCCACACTGCGTGGACCGCCGGGCCACACTGCGTGGACCGCCGGACCACACTGCGTGGACCGCCGGGACACACTGCGTGGACCGCCGGGCCACACACTGCGTGGACCACCGAGCCACACACTGCGTGGACCGCCGGGCCACACTGCGTGGACCGCCGGGCCACACACTGCGTGGACCGCCGGGTCACACTGCGTGGACCGCCGGGCCACACTGCGTTGACCGCCGGGCCACACACACTGCGTGGACCGCCGGGCCACACTGCGTGGACCGCCGGGCCACACACACTGCGTGGACCGCCGGGCCACACTGCGTGGACCACCGGCCACACACTACGTGGACCGCCGGGCCACACTACGTGGGCCGCCGGGCCACACTACGTGGACCGCCGGGCCACACTGCGTGGACCACCGGCCACACACTACGTGGACCGCCGGGCCACACTACGTGGGCCGCCGGGCCACACTACGTGGACCGCCGGGCCACACTACGTGGACCGCCGGGACACACTACGTGGACCGCCGGGCTACACTGCGTGGACCGCCGGGCCACACTACGTGGACCGCCGGGCCACACTACGTGGACCGCCGGGCCACACTACGTGGACCGCCGGGCCACACTCAGTGGCCCGCCGGGCCACACTACGTGGACCGCCGGGCCACACTACGTGGACCGCCGGGCCACACTACGTGGACCGCCGGGCCACACTACGTGGACCGCCGGGCCACACACACTGCGTGGACCACCGGGCCACACTACGTGGACCGCCGGGCCACTCTACGTGGACCGCCGGGCCACACTACGTGGACCTCCGGGCCACACTACGTGGACCGCCGGGCCACACTACGTGGACCGCCGGGACACACTACGTGGTCCGCCGGGCTACACTGCGTGGACCGCCGGGCCACACTACGTGGACCGCCGGGCCACACTACGTGGACCGCCGGGCCACACTACGTGGACCGCCGGGCCACACTACGTGGACCGCCGGGCCACACTACGTGGACCGCCGGGCCACACTACGTGGACCGCCGGGCCACACTACGTGGACCGCCGGGCCACACGCCGTGGACCGCCGGGCCACACTGCGTGGACCGCCGGGCCACACTCCGTGGACCGCCGGGCCACACTACGTGGACCGCCGGGCCACACTACGTGGACCGCCGGGCCACACTACGTGGACCGCCGGGCCACACTACGTGGACCGCCGGGCCACACTGCGTGGACCGCCGGGCTACACTACGTGGACCGCCGGGCCACACTACGTGGACCGCCGGGCCACAGTACGTGGACCGCCGGGCCACACTACGTGGACCGCCGGGCCACACTACGTGGACCGCCGGGCCACACTGCGTGGACCGCCGGGCCACACTACGTGGACCGCCGGGCCACACTACGTGGACCGCCGGGCCACACTACGTGGACCGCCGGGCCACACTACGTGGACCGCCGGGCCACACTGCGTGGACCGCCGGGCTACACTACGTGGACCGCCGGGCCACACTACGTGGACCGCCGGGCCACAGTACGTGGACCGCCGGGCCACACTACGTGGACCGCCGGGCCACACTACGTGGACCGCCGGGCCACACTGCGTGGACCGCCGGGCCACACTACGTGGACCGCCGGGCCACACTACGTGGACCGCCGGGCCACACTACGTGGACCGCCGGGCCACACTACGTGGACCGCCGGGCCACACTACGTGGACCGCCGGGCCACACTACGTGGACCGCCGGGCCACACTGCGTGGACCGCCGGGCCACACTGCGTGGACCGCCGGGCCACACTGCGTGGACCGCCGGGCCACACTACGTGGACCGCCGGGCCACACTACGTGGACCGCCGGGCCACACTGCGTGGACCGCCGGGCCACACTGCGTGGACCGCCGGGCCACACTGCGTGGACCGCCGGGCCACACTACGTGGACCGCCGGGCCACACTACGTGGACCGCCGGGCCACACTGCGTGGACCGCCGGGCCACACTGCGTGGACCGCCGGGCCACACTGCGTGGACCGCCGGGCCACACTGCGTGGACCGCCGGGCCACACTGCGTGGACCGCCGGGCCACACTACGTGGACAGCCGGGCCACACTGCGTGGACCGCCGGGCCACACTGCGTGGACCGCCGGGCTACACATTAATTTCAACATTAACTTAATACTTTTAAAAAAATATATATCATTGAGGTTAATTAATTATTTTTATACAAAGTTCGGAAATTTAGATTAAAATGATAAACTATAAATATATATATTAAAAAATAATTTATTTATTCATTCAAAAAAGTATAAAAGTGACAACTTATAATTATAATGTTTGAAAAATTACTTACAATGTTTTAAAATAATTATGTAGTATTTTCACTAAGCTTAAATATATATATATATATATATATATATATATATATATATATATATATATATATATATATATATATATATATATATATATATATATATATATATATATATATATATATATAATAAGATCACAATAAACAGGTGATATAACAATATGTGAAATTCCAAGAGTTTTCGTTAATTCTCACACTATCAGGAGCTCTAAATATGTGTGTGTGTGTCTGTATGTTCGTGTGTGTGTGTGTATGTATGTTCGTGTGTGTGTGTGTATGTATGTTCGTGTGTGTGTTTGTATGTCTGTATGTTCGTGTGTGTGTGTGTGTATGTATGTTCGTGTGTGTGTGTGTGTGTGTGTGTGTGTATGTCTCTATGTTCGTGTGTGTGTGTATGTTCGTGTGTGTGTGTGTGTGTGTGTCTGTATGCATGTTCGTGTGTGTATGTGTGTATATGCATGTATGTTCGTGTGTGTGTGTATGTCTGTATGTTCGTGTGTGTGTGTGTATGTATGTCTCTATGTTCGTGTGTGTGTGTGTGTGTGTATGTATGTATGTCCGTGTGTGTGTGTGTATGTATGTATGTTCGTGTGTGTGTGTACGTACGTTCGTGTGTGTGCGATAGTTAAGCTTAATACTTTCAGTACGTATTAAGTCATTATTGTCTGGTAGTTCAGTGTTATTGACTCTAGAGTTGTTGATAGACTTTAAACTCCATTAACCATCCATAATAAATACTAACTCACAGTATTTACACCTAAGTTTTCTCGTAGTGCTTAAGTGTGTGCAGAAATAAATTTCTTTTTATAAACAGCTATGCCAAGTAAAGCAAAAAAAAAAAAATCACTTGTGAGTCTCATATTGTTATCGTAATTAAACGATAAGAAACACTGAACTGTTATCTGACGAAGATAAACAAAATGTTAAGCACTTGAAGTGTGACCAGAGGACAGATAATAAAGTGCAGGTGAGGTAGAGGTGATAATGGAGAGAATTTCTCCACTTTTATCCCTCCATTATATCTTTCTTTTCCTTAAATTCTCTTTGTGTTGTCCTTTTTTCTTTAGTTCTTCATTCTCCTCCTCCTCATCTACCGTCACTCTCACTCCTCGCTAAATAAGGAGATTAAAAATAAGCTGTGACTTATTAAACATCCGGTGTTAGTCTCCTTGCTACTTATTGCTGCTCTTCTTTCTTTATTGGTCTTTTTAGTTCTTCTCTTGTTTGTATTGTAACACTAGCAGGAGCTCCTATTGTGTTGCAGCTTTATGTTGAGTTCTTAAATTAGTTGCTTGTGTTAAAAAAGTAATTGTGTTGTTGGTGTCTTCCTCACAACAGTACTGTTAAACAAGTACTTATAGTTCTGTTAGTGTCTTCTTCCTCACAACAGTACTGTTAAACAAGTACTTATAGTTCTGTTAGTGTCTTCTTCCTCACAACAGCGCTGTTAAACAAGTACTTATAGTTCTGTTAGTGTCTTCTTCCTCACAACAGCACTGTTAAACAAGTACTTATAGTTCTGTTAGTGTCTTCTTCCTCACAACAGTACTGTTAAACAAGTACTTATAGTTCTGTTAGTGTCTTCTTCCTCACAACAGCACTGTTAAACAAGTACTTATAGTTCTGTTAGTGTCTTCTTCCTCACAACAGCACTGTTAAACAAGTACTTATAGTTCTGTTAGTGTCTTCTTCCTCACAACAGCACTGTTAAACAAGTACTTATAGTTCTGTTAGTGTCTTCTTCCTCACAACAGCACTGTTAAACAAGTACTTATAGTTCTGTTAGTGTCTTCTTCCTCACAACAGCACTGTTAAACAAGTACTTATAGTTCTGTTAGTGTCTTCTTCCTCACAACAGCACTGTTAAACAAGTACTTATAGTTCTGTTAGTGTCTTCTTCCTCACAACAGTACTGTTAAACAAGTACTTATAGTTCTGTTAGTGTCTTCTTCCTCACAACAGCACTGTTAAACAAGTACTTATAGTTCTGTTAGTGTCTTCTTCCTCACAACAGCGCTGTTAAACAAGTACTTATAGTTCTGTTAGTGTCTTCTTCCTCACAACAGCACTGTTAAACAAGTACTTATAGTTCTGTTAGTGTCTTCTTCCTCACAACGGCACTGTTTATATTGCTAGGTCATGAATTAAGAGTATTATTATGGAGGATCAGGCAGCATGTCTTGTTCTCGGTTTTGATCAAATATTCTGCTGAAGCTCTTGTTATGAATGGTTCATTTAATTCCTCTTATTGATGTTACCTGAGCACTTGTGGTGTTACTTGTTTTTCTCTCTCTGCAGGAGAATTTCTGCTGGTGTTATTGTCTCTTACGCAGGAACATCATTAATGTTCACTACCAGGAACACCACTTACGACGTTTCCGTAGTTCCATCCACACAGGCACACTTTTGATGTACTTGAGCCCTGAAGTAAGTGAACCTCGTGTTATTGAGGGCCAAATAGTATATCTTTTTCTCGGTTTTTGTTGGTAGACACTTTTTGTTTTCACCACAGTAACTGCAAGAGTCGTTACACCGCTTTACAGCGACCACTGCAGGAGTGAAGTGTTTGTCATGCAGTTCGTTTTGGTCTCCTAATTCTTCCTTCACTACGATCTTCGTCCACTTTGGTTGACACTTCATCTTTCTCAGTTGCTTCAGTTGTTTCCTATAGCCATCCCTGGCCTCGTCTTGGTTGATTTCTCGACCCTCCACCAACGTCATCAGAGCCATCACAGCCCATAACACAACTGACACATTCATTTTTGCCCGCTAAGTGTTGATCAGCGCAGTAAGCTCTTAATGTAGCAGTGATACTAAGCGAGTATCACAGGCAACGAGTATCAATCAGGGAGTATCACAGGCAGCGAGTATCAATCAGGGAGTATCAGTCAGCGAGTATCAGTCAGGGAGTATAACAGCTGGGAGAGAGCAAGTATCTCTAGGCAACCTAAAGACTGGCATATCCCACCCTTAACTCTCTTATTAAATACTCTAGCTCAGAACGTTTTGACCGCCCCAATACGAGAACGAACTTTATAACTGTCCAAAACGGAACTCGTTCCTTCCTCACAGTAACATACGCACACCAAGTTTCTGAACACTCGCAGCATTGCGTCACATGACGGCGTCATGTGGATCCACATAAATTTCCCAACAATGTTCATGAAATGAAATACGTTGCAGAACAAGCTTTTACTGAGGAAATATTTATTTGTATCATAACTTGACGAAGTTTTAACAGAGATACGTTGACTCAGTTAATGTTTGTTCTGCTACGTAAGACACCCGAAACTGTCATAAAACGACTGTAAAAAAAAAACCTATAACGTCTATGACTGGACGTGAGCTGGAGGTTGACACAATAGCGCTGGTGACATGCCTTTGTAAAAACTTCCATTTGTGGTCAGAGTGGAGAACATATCAACCTTCTAAGTAATTATTGAAATGTATCTTAGGCCGACATAGTACAGTGAATGACGTTATACCCAGTTATTATTAGGACATGTTTACCATGAGTTCGGACACCACTCACTTTAGTTGAGCAAATTACCTGAATATCAAAATGGTATACAACAACGACAGCTTGGTAGGTAAGACACACAAGCAACACTTAGGCAACTTTATTTCGAAACGTTTCGCCTACACAGTAGGCTTCTTCAGTCGAGTACAGAAAGTAGGCAGGAGCAGTAGAGATGTGAAGACGATGTAATCAGTCCATCAGTCCATCAAGGGTGATAGACTAATTACATCGTCTTCACATCTCTACTGCTCCTGGCTACTTTCTGTACTCGACTGAAGAAGCCTACTGTGTAGGCGAAACGTTTCGAAATAAACTTGCCTAAATGTTGCCTACGTGTCTTACCTACCAGCAAATTACGTAAAATGTTGTTAATAAAATGTATTTTCTTACAAACTTTATAATGGGAATCAAAATAAACAAAAGTTATAGCGAGAAACCAATATCCTAAATTCTTCAGTGTCGCAAGAAACTCTTAAGAAAAGTGGCAGCTCATGGTATAGAAGGTAAAGTTCTAGCATGGATAGAGGCATGGCTTACCAATAGAAAGCAGAGAGTAACCATTAATGGGGTCAAATCTGAATGGAGATTAGTCACTAGTGGCGTTCCACAAGGATCAGTTTTAGGCCTTCTTTTGTTCATAATTTACATGAATGACCTTGATGAAGGGATTACGAGTGACATGAGTAAATTTGCTGATGATGCAAAGATAGGCCGTATAATTCATTCTGAGGAGGATAGCAATGAACTCCAGGAGGATTTGGACAAATTAATGTCTTGGTCTGAAAAATGGCAGATGAAGTTCAATGTGGATAAGTGTAAGGTACTAGTCCTTGGTAATGAAAATAACCCTCGAAGCTATAATCTAGGTGAAGTAGAGCTTGATCATACAGAATGTGAAAAAGACTTGGGAGTCATGGTAAGCAGAAATCTAAAGCCAAGACAGCAGTGCCTTAGTGTGCGCAACAAGGCCAACAGATTACTTGGATTTATCTCAAGAAGTATAAGTAACAGAAGTCCAAAAGTTATTTTACAGCTCTATACAGCACTAGTGATGCCTCATTTAGATTATGCTGCTCAGTTTTGGTCTCCTTACTACAGGATGGATATAGATTCATCGGAGAACATACAGAGAAGGATGACTAAAATGATTAACTGTGTAAGGAATCTCCCGTATGAAGTGGTAACCTGTACTTAACTCAGTGGTGACCTGTACTCAACTCAGTGGTGACCTGTACTTAACTCAGTGGTGACCTGTACTTAACTCGTTGAAGAAGTGTCTTGTGTGCTCTCCGTGGACTGAACCAAGATGCCCTCCATCGAGCAACTTTACCAGCAGCTTAAAGAAGAATTGAGGATAGCGAAGATTGAGATACGGCGATTGACTGATGAAAACAAGAGCATTCGTAGTAGTCCTCCTGTTTTGAGTCCTCCGGTCAAGAAGGGAACGTGGTCAGTGGCTGGACAACATGGAACGAAGTTGACGATCAAGAAGACGAATGGGAAGATAGAAACGATGAAGAAGAAAGAGACTGCTGTGGAAACTGTTGTGGAAACATTTAATGCATTCTCAGTGCTACCCGACGAATGTGAGTCGACTACTGGGAACATCACGACGAACAACACCAAGGAAGGTAAGAATATTGTTGCTGTTGGGGATAGCCAGGTTAGATACATGGATAGGGCGTTCTGTTTGAAAGACAGGAGTAGGAGACAGAGGGTTTGCTTTCCTGGGGCTGGGAAAGAGGATATTGTTAGCTGTCTGGATGACATCATGAGAGGTAATGGGAGCAATCCTATTATCTGTCTCAGTGCTGGAGGCAATGATGTTGGCAGACGTAGGAGTGAGGACCTGATTAGCAGGTATAAGTCAGCAACAGAGATAATTAGGAGGAAGGGTGGGAACCCTGTCATATGTGGTATTTTGCCAAGGAGAGGAGATGGAAACAAATGGTTGTCCAGGGCAATTGGTGTCAATTGCTGGCTGGACAAATACTGTAAGGAAAATGCGGTAACATTCATTGACAACTGGGACCTCTTCTATGGCAGAAATGACATGTATGCCAGGGATGGGGTTCACTTATCTAGGTCTGGGGTGGGGGCACTGGCAACTGCAGTGGAGGGAGCTGTTAGGACTTTAAACTAGGAATAGTTAGTGGTATGGGTTTCGGCGGGAAAACAGTGAAGTCCCAGTGTAGTAATATGAGTACTAGGAGAACTAGTAATAGGCATAATGAGGTGGATATTGAAAAGCCAGTGACACTAGGCGACAAGGACAGTAACAGGCTTAGTTGAAAAACAGAAATGAGCAGGAAGGGTAAAGAAAAAGGAGGGTCTTTAAATATACATTATGCTAATTCCCGTAGTGCTGGAAATAAGTTGGACGAGTTGAGATTAGTTGCTAGTGCAGGTAACATTGATGTATTTGCCATAACTGAGACGTGGTTTAATTCAAAAAGTCGGGACATGCCTGCGGAATGTCACATTCAGGGTTTTAAATTGTTCCAAGTCGATAGAAGTATCGGGAAGGGAGGTGGGGTGGCACTGTATGTCCGAGATCGCTTAAACTGTTGCATAAAAACGGGTATTAAGTCTGAAGTAACACATACAGAGTCTGTTTGGATAGAATTTTCAGAGGAGCGTGAAAAATTGATTTTAGGTGTGATATACCGTCCTCCAAACTTAGATAGGGACCAAGGGAGACTACTATGGGAGGAAATTGTTAAGGCCACTAGGCACGATAACGTAGTAATTCTAGGAGACTTTAACTTTAGTCACATTGATTGGAATTTCTTGACTGGGAATTTAGAATCAAACGACTTCTTAGAAGTCGTTCAGGATTGTTTTTTGAAGCAGTTTGTGACAGAACCTACAAGGGGAAATAACCTGCTTGACTTGGTTTTGGCAAACAATGAAACCCTTGTAAATAATTTAGAAATTACAGAGGAACTCGGCACAAGCCATCACAAATCAATTACCTTCAACATTGAATGGAAGTATGATAGTAGGGATAATTCAGTAATGGTCCCAGATTTTCGTTTAGCAGATTACAATGGGCTTAGAGAACACTTATCATCTGTAGACTGGAGTAACGAAGAGAGCTATCAGTATGACAGCTTTCTTAGCACAATACATGCTGCCAAAGGACATTTATCCAATATAAGGAAATTAGATCGAATAGAAATGACCCCAAATGGATGAATAATAGGCTCAAATATCTTTTAGGACAGAAGAAAGGAATTTATAGGCGTATCAAAAGAGGTGAGGGTCATCTTATGAATCAGTATATTGACATTAAGAGGGACGTTAAAAAGGGGATAAGAAAAGCTAAACGGGACTTTGAAATTAAAGTTGCTAGGGATTCGGAAGCTAACCCAAAAAGTTTTTTCCAGGTTTATAGAACAAAAGTTAGAGATAAGATAGGTCCCCTTAAAAATAACTCTGGGCATCTCACTGACAAGGAGAATGAAATGTGCTCTATTCTTAATAATTATTTTCTCTCAGTTTTCACTCAGGAAGACACTGACAATATCCCAGTAATTAATTTTTATAGTGGGCTTGAAGATGATAAATTATGCAATATCACAATCACTAGCGAAATGGTTATCAAACAGATAGACCGGTTAAAGCAAAATAAATCCCTGGACCCTGATGAACTGTTTTCAAGGATTCTTAAAGAGTGTAAAGTGGAACTCTGTGAACCTTTAACTAAAATTTTTAATTTATCTCTTCAAACAGGTGTAGTGTCTGATATGTGGAAGATGGATAACGTAATTCCTATTTTTAAAGCAGGGGACAAGTCGTTACCGTCAAATTACCGCCCAATAAGCCTAACCTCACTTGTAGGCAAATTACTAGAGTCAATTATAGCTGATAATATAAGAAGCCATCTCGATAGGCATAATTTGATTAATGATACTCAACATGGTTTCACCAGGGGCCGTTCCTGCCTAATTAATTTATTAACCTTCTTCAGCAAAGCTTTTGAAGACGTTGATCAGGATAAAAAATTCGATATTGTTTATTTAGATTTTAGTAAGGCTTTTGATAGAGTACCACATCAGAGACTTAAAGAAAGTGGCAGCTCATGGCATTGGGTGAAAAAATGTTGTCATGGATCGAGTCATGACTCACTAATAGGAAACAGAGAGTGTGCATAAATGGGGTTAAATCTGAGTGGGGATCTGAAACAAGTGGCATACCACAGGGATCAGTTTTAGAGCCATTGTTGTTTATAATATATATAAACGACCTTGACTAGGGAATTACTAGTGACATAAGAATATTTGCTGATGACACGAAGATAGGTAGGATAATCGATTCAGACGTTGATGTCTCACAACTTCAGGAGGATTTAGACAAACTCAATTCGTGGTCAGAAAAGTGGCAGATGCAGTTCAATATAGATAAATGTAAAGTTCTAAAGCTCGGAAATGTCCATAACCCTAGCACCTACCAGCTTAATAATATTGAACTTAGCAGTATAGAATGCGAAAAGGATTTGGGGGTTATGGTAAGCAGCAACCTTGAACCAAGACAGCAGTGGCTAAGCGTGCGTAATAAGGCAAATAGATTTGCTGGGATTTATATCAAGAAGTGTAAGCAACAGAAGTCCAGAGGTCATACTGCAGCTTTATACATCATTAGTAAGGCCTCACCTAGATTATGCAGCTTAGTTCTGGTCTCCATATTACAGAATGGACATAAATTCGCTAGAAAACATTCAGCGTAGAATACCTAAGTTAATAAGTAGCATTAGAAATCTTCCTTATGAAGTAAGATTGAAGACCCTTAAATTACATTCACTTGTTAGACGAAGAATGAGGGGAGACATGATCGAAGTGTATAAGTGGAAGATGGGTATTAATAAAGGGGATATGAATAAGGTCTTGAGGATGTCTCTCCAAGAGAGAACCCGGAATAATGGATTCAAATTAGACAAGTTTAGATTTAGAAAGGATATAGGAAAGTATTGGTTTGGAAATAGGGTAGTTGATGAGTGGAACATTCTACCTAGTTGGGTTATTGAGGCTAAATCCTTGGTTAATTTCAAATTTAGATTGGATAAATACATGAATGAGAGGGGTTGGATTTGAGTGGGACTTGCATATAAGAGTGGATAGAGTTATCAGAGCTTATTTCTTGGGTGGCATTGAAAATTGGGTTGGGCAAAGGTTTTGTTAGTGGGATGGATTGTGAAGGACCTGCCTAGTATGGGCCAACAGGCCTGCTGCAGTGTTCCTCCTTTCTTATGTTCTTAAATTAACTTACCAAAAAGAATATCAGCCACTAGCACAATGGGTTCATCATACAATAGTACAGGCACCATGCCAACTACCCCACTCGTCCCTCCCAATTTATGATTTACATAAAAGAACACAGGCAACAACGAAGCATAATCCTTCATGTTGTGATGAATGGTTTTGAAAACCGACAAGTTGAAGATTGAAACACTTATGCACCATATGGGAATCTTTTTTAGGAAACGTTTCACCACACAGTGGCTTCATCAGTCCAATACAAAGCAGAGAGGTGCAAGAAGAGGAGGAGATTGAGGTAATCAGTCCCTACGCCTGGAGTCGATGTGTTCAATCCATCAGTCTTGTAGACATTCTACAAGATTGATGGACTGAACACATCGACTCCAGGCTGAGGGACTGATGAAGCCACTGTGTGGCGAAACGTTTCCTAAATAAAGATTCCCATATGGTGCATAAGTGTCTCAATCTTCATAATCCTTCATGTTCTGTACTGAAAAACTTCAGTACATAGGTGTACTGCCACCTACTCTGACATTACAAAGGATACTCGTTAAACACACCACAACCACAACAAGCACACAGATACAATAAGAATAAGTAATTTCACAAACGCGGCAACTAAGCCAGTCAAAGCACAATATGTTCTTCCTATGTATCAGTTAAACAAACCCATGCTGTAAGGTGATAAACTTGTACCTCTACAAGATTCATCTCACAAGGGGCCATCTCGTACCCATATACATCTACTTATACCCATGCACATATACACATGCATATATATACATACGTAGATATATATACACACGTATGCACTCACGCATTCTCATACATATACATATGTATAGACATATACACACTTAACAATCATGTATCACAGTACCTGTGAAAAAGCCATCACACTCATATATAAGTTTTCCATATTGTCATAAATAGCACACACAGGTTAATTGATTTGAATTCACAAGTATACAATGAGGAACAATCTCACCTGCCGCTTCCCCATAACTAAAGAAGCACAATATACTTACGCTACAACACACAGAAAACCTCATACCTCATACCCATACTCTCACAACCTACACACCATAAACACCATTTCTCTTTGTTAACATATAACAGTTGTTCCAGTCATACTCACACACACTAGCTCTCCCCGGGGAGACCAGCCCGCCGCATCCCCTGACTCCCTTCCCCCCCTAACATCCCCAAGAGGACCCCCACCGTTAAACCAAGATAGCTTACAGGGAAATCCCGCTCCCACCATATCCCGTAAAGAACCCGATTTCGACACAACGTATGGTAAAAGGTCGCCGCCAATACTTTTATATGCACCCTCCCCCCCCCCCCGACCCCTCATTGCCCATGACACAAACACAAAATCCACAATAAGGTAACCAAGTGCCCGCTGCACAGGGATACCCACCCCTCCCACATCCAAACTTAAAGCCCGCAAAACCGAAATCCCCCCTCCCACCCATCGTACTACCCTCCCCATCCACTCCCACAAACCCCACAGACGCCCTCCTCTCGAATCCTCTGGTCTCTAAGAACAGCACCTGATAGCAGGATACCATGGAGGCACCTGAACATCACCTCCCACTCCTGCGGCCAGATGCGTAGCCTACACAACCTACCCCAAATATCCCCCCATGCATACATTGGATACACTCCACTGTCGCCACCTCCCTTTCCCCCATCACTTTCTCTAAAACCCCCACCCTCATGTGTTTCATATCCTTAACATACAAAAGCACCCGTTACATGTCCTCACACACACACACGTAAATCCTTCCCTCCCCACCATCTTCTAACATCCTCATACAAAAGGTGCAGCCCACCACCTATACACCCCCTCACTCGGAGGAACCCCCTCTTTACATATACACCCATGATCCTATCTTTAAATTAATTAACCCCAGCCCGCCTCTGCGCACTGGGAGAGTAACAACCACCCTCCGCAACCAATCACATCCCGTCTCCCAAATAAACCTAAAGACTCTCCTCAATAATACCCCAATATCTAACTGCAACAACGGGTACATAGCTACCACATGCCAAATTTTACTGTATAGTAAGACATTTACTACAATGGCCTGCTGATGAAGCATTAAATGACCCGGCCGCAACCCATCCAACCGTCTAGTCACCTGTTCTACGACACTCCCTGAATTAACCATCCTAGCTTGCCGTGCATCCTGCATATACTCAATCCCACAAATCTTAACCGGATCCACAACACCCCACATCCCACTACCTTCCCCTCCCACCTTCCCCTCCCACCTTCCCCTCCCAATCCCCAACCCCATAAACTTAGACCTCTCTACATTCACCTTCATACCAGTAGCCTCTCCAAACAGGTCCACAATCCTCCCCACCCTTCCTAAACCTTCCCCCTCCCGCACAAGAATCGTCTTGTCATCTACATAACTGACAATTCCCGACACACTTCGTCCTACCCACCCCTGTCGCTCCCCCCTCACACATACCTCCACTGCTCTATAAAGCGATCCTGCAAACACATGAAAAGTAAACCATACCCCCGGCCGGGATTGAACCCGCGGTCACAGAGTCTCAAAACTCCAGCCAGTCGCGTTAGCCACTAGACCAGCTAGCCACAATAAGATTCATCCAACTAGGTATATTTCTACACCATAGGAAGGTTAGCACAGGCACCACTGTGACACAGTGGTGCCTGTGCTAACCTTCCTATGGTGTAGAAATATACCTAGTTGGATGAATCTTATTGTGGCTAGCTGGTCTAGTGGCTAACGCGACGGGCTGGAGTTTTGAGACTGTGACCGCAGGTTCAATCCCAGCCGGGGGTATGGTTTGTTTGCAATCGTGTCATTACGATTTCTTGAGACATGAAAAGTAATTTGGATAAAGGACATCCCTGCCACAGACCTCTACCCATAGGGATCTGATCCCTCACCCTCCCATTCACCTGCACTCGAACACCGCTCCATGATACAATGTTTGCATCCACCTAACAATCTCGTCCCCAAACCCTTGCTTCCTCATTATCCACCATAATGCCTCTCTCTCGACACTATCATATGCTGCCCGCCAATCCCAGCGCCATACAGTCCCCCCTGCTCAGAACATTGACCACCTGCCGTCCCAACTGCCCTAACGCCCCCCCCCCCTTCACACCAACACTCCTCAAAGAAGTCCCAAACCATTCATCTACATAACGACCCATCCCTTCCGTCATACGAAGCACCTGACCCACACGATATCCTCCAACCTCCTCTTGCACTAATAAACATTCCATCTCTGTGGCCGCCTGACGCTTCCGCTGCCCCCCGCAGAACACACGCCAATGGCCTGTCACCCCACAAAACTTCCTCTAACCCACCCTTAACCTGCACTGCATCAAACTTCTCATTCTGCAATTCCCTGATGTGTTGCTTCAGCCCCTCTATTTCCTCCGCAGGAGGAAATATGCCCTGATCCTCCCCTTTGACACTCCATCCCACCACACCAACATATCCCCAACAGCCTCCACCCCTGACCACAACTCCCTCCACAATCCCACAAACCCCTCCCACCCCCCTCCCTCTGCAAGGAGCAGAACATTTAATTTTTAAAAACTCCTATGCCTCCTTGGCAACCCGTCCCACCCCACTTCAACGAAAACTGCCCAATGATCTGAATATGCTACTTCCACCACACATACCCTTTCCACCCTTGCAGTCTGCATTACATACAAACGGTCCAGACAAGCACCATACCCTCCCGGCACAAATGTATGCTCCACCTCCCATGCCTCACCCTTAGCCACATCCCACAACCCCCCCCCCCCACAAAAGATCCCCTAACACTACAGAGTAAAACCCCACCCCTTGAAGCTCCACATCATTCCTTCTCACCACACAATTCCAGTCACCCCCCCCCACAACTGCCACGGGGGGAAGCGACTGGAGGTGGTACACTAACACATCCTTCACAAAGGCATTCTTGACACGTCCATCCCCCTCTGCGGACCCATAGACACACACTAGCGCCACCCTCTCCCCCATCCACAGCCCATCCACTCGCAAGACCCATCCCTCCTCCCCTACCTCAATTCGATACACAACAAACGATCTGGTCTCTCACAGAAGGATGGCGACCCCCCTTTTAATCGAGTTGAATGCACAACAAACACCTGAAATCCATCCAGTACTAACTCACACCCTGCTTTATAACTGTGCTCTTGCACAAAAGCCGCATCCACCCCATACCTATGAAGAAAACCCAAAAGCCACATACACTTCACTCTGTCTCGCAACCCAATTACATTTACTGAGACACAATTAAAGCCAGCTATACCTTGTGCCCTTTCAGCACTGATCCACCTCTACACACCTGCCTTTGTCTACCACCATGCACACGACCAGACACTGGAGGTCCTCTGTATCCACCACTGGGCACCTTGGTCCCTTAGGGCCACCCCATGCCACCTCTGCCCACACCTTCTTGCCAGGCCTCTACACTGGGGTGAGGACATCATCAGAGTCTGACAGTGCCACTGCCCATTTGCATGACCCTCCCTCTGCCTCCATAGCCACCTCCAGAAGGCTTTCATTATGCACCACTGCCCCTACGGTGATTACATCCATCCCAGCAGCCTGCTTCTCAACCAGCTCCTCCACATCCTGGGACCGTACACAAGACACATTTCCAAAGGGTATTTCAAGCCCCTCCTCTTCCGCCTCACCAGGTGTGTCCAACAATCCCTTCAGCACAGTCGCTAATGTGTCTTGCACTCACTCTCTCTTCCATAGCCATCCTATCCTCCTCACCCAGCATAACTGGGCCAATGGAGGAAAGTTCCCCAGGTAGAGTTACACAAGACTCCTCAAGCAGCTTCTCTTGCTCCACCTCTTCACTCCACAATGACGTCTTTGGACGTGCACCCAACTCAGGCACAACAGTCACCTCCTGGACGGGCTCTTCCATTGGTTGTCGCCCTATGTCCTTCTTCCACTGATGGCAACCACATTGTGCTGCAAAGTGGTTGTACTCTTCACAAAGATGACAAGTGAAGCATTGCCCAGCGTAGGACACCATCACTTGCGTACGAAAATCAGTCATCACTACATACGACAGTATGGGATGTTTCAAAGTCATCTTCAGTGAGAAGGGACATTCAAGGAGGCCAGCATATGCGCCCTCCATCCACTTTCCAACAGTCGCCACATGTACAGTTCCATACCTGCTGAAAACTTTCTGTAAATCAGTCTCATCGGATTCAAAAGGCACATTTCGCACCTTAACCCAAGTGAAGTAGCGTGACACGTCGATGAGCCTCACTGTGACTGCCGGGTTGACAACCACACAACTATCTTGATATTTGTTGACCAACCGCTCGTAGACACTCGTTGTTTGGAGCTTAACAAAGACCCTATAGGCCCCATTAAGCGCCACTCCATAAATTTCTTCATCAGCGACACCATAAGTCTCCCTGATGATGGCTGGCAGCATAACAGAAGCTGTTTGGGCCATCACAGCCCCATGCACCAGCTCTATACAGACAGTGTTGACCCGCCTCCGTGCCTGCTGCGCCATACTGAGAAAATCTCAGCTTGCTTCAACGGCCAGCAGAGGGCAGTGTAACGCACGTCCGTTCACTACAGAGGTCGAGCGACAAATTCAAAATTCAATAATTAGCTGTGATTATAATAATTCAATAATTAGCTGTGATTATAATAATTCAATAATTAGCTGTGATTATAATAATTCAATAATTAGCTGTGATTATAATAATTCAATAATTAGATATATTTCCATCGCTACGAGATCCGAGAAAGTATCCCTCATTATACATCAATACTTTAGAAAGACAAATAACTCGCACATAGAAGAAAGGAGCTTATTGTTGCACCCTTTCGTCGATTTTAAATAGACTGTTCCTACTTGTTATTATCACAATGGTATACTTTTAAATGTTTTTTTTGCTATTTCACTTAATATTATATTCAGGAGTAATTCCATTAGTAGCTAAAATGGATTTACTCGACTTTATAATATTATCTGGTCGTATTAGCTTTGTACATAGGTGGGTTATTTAATTAATCTAAACTGCTGGTTTGACCTGGCCAAGCACCGGTAGGTGTTTTGAGCTGCTCAACCCCTGCTCTGACCGAGTCAAAGTTGGCTGGTAAAGCCTCACTTTGTTCAGTTCATACCTTCCTCTGGACCAGGGAGGGTCTAGAGAAGTATCCACCTCTAAACCACCATTCGCCTCCCTAGAAAATACCAGGAATTTTCGGAAACTCATTGCTAAGACTTATCTCGGTTGGAGAAGGCAGTTGAGAGACTCTTAAAAGAAAGTGACACCAAGTGAGCAAGCCTCAGTGTTGTAATTGGGCTTATTGCAGAGTGAACCCTATGTAAGTGCTCCATCAATGTGGTGTTTGAGTTTTTAAGCAACGCCTGTGCATGTACATATACTGATATTTCCTGTCTCACTCAGAGTCATTTGTAAATACTTAACCTAGTACTGTGATGTTTTAATGAGGCGTGAGATAAGTGTACTACTCATAGTGCAAAATATGAGAAAGTGGATTTAAGTGATTATTATGGTTATTAATAAATTAAATGGAAACTAAGAAAATTCATTTTCCTCTCCGAGTGAAGACCCCTAGACGAGCTAAGCTTGTTAGTTTGTTACGAAAACCACTATAACCCAGGGACCAACTATGTTCGTAACACTTACGACGACCTTTCGGTCCAAGTCGGACCGAAACGTCGTCGTAAGCTCCTCTCTTCTGTGTGCGGGTTATTTGTGCATCGTTCCAGTCACGGTATTGTGCCTTTTTTTGTTATTTATATGCTTTATAAAGGAATTCCAAATTAATAATAATAATAATAATAATAATAATTTTATTTCTACCAGTACATGTACAAGGTATACAAGTACATGTACAAGGTATACAAGTACATGTACAAGGTATACAGACCATAGCTGACATCAGTGACATACTACTGTATAGAAAGTTCCTTGCTATACCGAGCATTTCCCTCAAATTAGGTCAGCTTTGTCCCCAGGATGCGACCCACACCAGTCCACTAACATCCAGGTACCTATTTTACTGACATAGACAACCGAAAGAAACACGCCCAATGTTTGTACCCTCTCTGGGAATCGAACCCAGACCCTGGTCGTGTGAAGCGAGAGCTTTAGCTACCAGCACTGTGGCTTGGTCAATGACGTGTATATAAGTTATATGTATTCTAATATTCAATTTACTGAAAAAGATATATTGTTTTTTCAAGGGATCAGGATCCTAAAATATTAAGTTTGAAGTCGCTCTGACTTTGCATTATCAAGTTTCAATTTTTCAAACAAAAATTATCACATAAAAATGACTGTTTCATTTTTCATACTTATTTAAAAAAGTCAATTAAGGTCAAAATCAATCAAAAACTTTGTCTTAGTTCTATCTGCTAGTTTATTTATTGCAAAAACTAGAAATGTCTTCCACTAGTTATTACAAACAAATTTAGTTAGAAAAATAGAAATTAAAGCTTTGCATAACTCAGAGTATAAGCTTAACTTTCTTTTAACAAAGCTTATCACCAGTGAAAATTTAAAAACGTAAGAATCGAGGAACATTTGCCTAATATGTGCCAGTAGGCCTACTGCCACATATTAGGGATGTTAGGTCTAGGCTGGAGAATTTTATGTTCTTGATGTTAATGTTACTGATGCTACTGAGGAGATCACCAGAGTAAACCATACCATGGGTGGGGTTAGAACCCACGATAAGAGTCATAAAACTCCTGACCGTCACGTCGGTCTGGAGTTTTGTGACGCTCTGATCGTGGGTTCTAACCCCACCCATGGAATGGTTTGTTTGCAATCATGTCATTACGATTTCGTGAATCACTAGAGTGTTTAAGATGTGCTTGACTGAATTTGCCCAAGAGTCTAGATGATTATCTTGAAAAAAGTGTTCATTAAAATTCCTTGAGAATTGGTGGGAAGGACTACTTCTTCCAGGGACGTACCTCAGTGGAATTCCTGGCTTGTGAGTCTCCAGCAGACCGTATATTCTGGAGGATCTGGGGTTGCTGGAAATAGTGAGTAGAAGTTTTTTCCCTTGTTGTGAGTCCCTCAGTATGAAGCGTCAGTATGAGGTGAGTTTTGCCTCATTGTGAATGCTGATTGTGATGTAACACAATAAACCTGAACTCACAATGTAACCTACAGTCAAAACACAAAATTATTTAAATTCACAATAAAACAGACATCTACACCGTCAATACATCATGCATCTGCACTCCCACAACATGCATGAAGTCTTCTAAGTATAATAAAGAGGTGTTATACGTTATTTATAGACAAGAACTAATTGTAGAGAAGGAATCACAACGAGATTGTTTTAACGGAGCTTTATACTCCATGCAAGAAACTTTGCATGACAGAATAATTCATCGTTAACATTATTTTCTTTCATATATTTGTTGTCATAGTCATTTATATCACCGTTATTATAAGAATGTTGATGTTAGGTATAAGGACACACATTCAACTAATGTGTTACTGTGGCGATGTTTCGTTGGAGAACAAAACGTTGCCACAATAAAATGTCACATTAGTTGCGTCTTCACCCTTTTATCTAAGAGTTTGTCGGTAATTTTACCATTGTTACAAAGAATGTTGATGATGTTGAAGAATGAGATACTCTCAGACGGGACGGTACTGTTGCCTCCTGCCGCCCAAAACATCGAGACTAACACCTGAGGTCGACAATATCTGCTGTTCCGTCGTATCTGCCGCGCCCTACCTGGTCAGTGGGCAAGTGACAGACCAGCTGGGAGTTAGGAAATACTCATACCAGAGAATATAGCCAAAGTTAGACACCACGACATCGGAAACATCGACAGTAGCTAACTGTTGCAGTATATGGACTCCTGGGAAACCTGTTCATACACCTTAGTAATAAGTCATTCATGATACTGTACATCGTGTATGTCAGGTCCATACTAGAGTATGCAGCACCAGTTTGGAACCCACACCTGGTCAAACACATGAAGAAATTAGAGAAAGTGCAAAGGTTTGCAACAAGACTAGTCCCAGACCTAACGGAGTATGTCCTGTGAGAAGAGGTTAAGGGAAATCAACCTGACGACCCTGGAGGACAGGAGAGATAGTGGAGATATGATAACGACGTATAAAATACTGAGAGGAATTGACATGGTGGACAGTGACAGATTGATTCAAAGATGTGACACAGCAACAAGGGGTCACAACAGGAAGTTGAAAATTCAAATGAGTCACAAGAATGTCTGGAAGTATTTCTTCAGTCATAGAGTTGTCAGGAAGTGGAACAGTCTGGAGAGTGATGTAGAAGCAGGATCCATCATAGCTTTAAGAATAGTTACGATAAACTCATGAAGTAGGAAGAGTATGGTCCTAGTAGCAATCAGCGAAGAGGCGTGGCCAGGAGCTGTGACTCGACTTCTGCAAGCACAAGCAGGTGAGTGCAAATTGGTGTAAGTTTATTAAGGTTAAAGAATACAGTTAGACAAATTATCATACAGTAACTGTGTAAATTATCATACAGTAACTGTGTAAATTATCATACAGTAACTGTGTAAATTATCATACAGTAACTGTGCAAACTATCATACAGTAACTGTGTAAATTATTATACAGTAACTGTGTAAACTAAAATACAGTAACTGTGTAAATTATTATACAGTAACTGTGTAAACTATCATACAGTAACTGTGTAAATTATTATACAGTAACTGTGTAAACTAAAATACAGTAACTGTGTAAATTATTATACAGTAACTGTGTAAACTATCATACAGTAACTGTGTAAATTATTATACAGTAACTGTGTAAATTATTATACAGTAACTGTGTAAATTATCATACAGTAACTGTGTAAATTATCATACAGTAACTGTGTAAATTATCATACAGTAACTGTAAATTATCATACAGTAACTGTGTAAATTATCATAGAGTAACTGTAAATTATCATACAGTAACTGTGTAAATTATCATACAGTAACTGTGTAAATTATCATACAGTAACATGTGTGTAAATTATCATACAGTAACATGTGTGTAAATTATCATACAGTAACATGTGTGTAAATTATTATAGAGTAACATGTGTGTAAATTATCATACAGTAACATGTGTGTAAATTATTATAGAGTAACATGTGTGTAAATTATCATACAGTAACGTGTGTGTAAATTATCATACAGTAACGTGTGTGTAAATTATCATACAGTAACGTGTATGTAAATTATCATACAGTAACATGCGTGTAAATTATCATACAGTAACATGTGTGTAAATTATCATACAGTAACGTGTGTGTAAATTATCACAGACCGGGCCGCGGGGGCGTTGACCCCCGAAACTCTCTCCAGGTAAACAGTAACATGTGTGTAAATTATCATACAGTAACATGCGTGTAAATTATTATAGAGTAACATGTGAGTAAATTACCTAGGATAACCACCCAAACAAGACAGACAAACTGACACTAACAAGGAAGAATCACTCTTCCCTGGGTACAACATCAACCGTTTATGATGATACCACACTCCGACAACCACTGTTGCGTCACCACTGCAGTAACATCCGCGCCACCACACTTTGTCAGGGCAGCCAATCTTGCGTCACCACTGCAGTAACACCCGCGCCACCACACTTTGTCACAGGGAAGCCAATCTTGCGTCATCACGGCGACAGAACAGACGCCGGATCTATGCCGACGACTCTGACTGACTGGCGACACTTTCTGCATCAAAGATACGCAGCTGTGACACAAGTGACTTACACTTCAACTGTGACACAAGTGACTTACACTTCAACTGTGACACAAGTGACTTACACTTCAACTGTAACACAAGTGACTTACACTTCAACTGTGACACAAGTGACTTACACTTCAACTGTGACACAAGTGACTTACACTTCAACTATGACACAAGTGACTTACACTTCAACTGTAACACAAGTGACTTACACTTCAACTGTGACACAAGTGACTTACACTTCAACTGTGACACAAGTGACTTACACTTCAACTCGTCGCTTTTCTGAATGTTGATTTTGCTCATGTTAGTATTTTAATTATTATTATTATTATTATTATTATTATTATTATTAATGATAATAATGATAATAATAATGATAATAATGATAATAATGATATTATTATTATCATTATTATTATCATTATTATTATTATTATCATTATTATCATTATTATTATCATTATCATTATCATTATTATTATCTATTATCATTATTATCATTATTATCATTATTATCATTATTATTATTATCATTATTATTATCATTATTATTATCATTATTATTATCATTATTATCTATCATTATTATCATTATTATCATTATCATCATTATCATCATTATCATTATCATTATTATTATTATTATTATCATTATTATTAATAATAATAATGATAATAATGATAATAATGATAATAATAATGATAATAATGATAATAATTATAATATTATTATTATTATCATTATTATCATTATTATTATTATTATTATCCTCCCTGTCTGTGTCTGTCTCTCAACAAAATACTACACTTAGCCATGTCACATGTTAGTCATTTTAATATAATTTATTTGCATATAGTCAAGAAACACAAGTCAAGGTAATTAATTACCTCAGTCATCATTGTAATATTTAAGTAATTGCCTGAATAATTGACGGTAATTGATTATAAAACAGAGGCACCCACACCTGGAGTTTACCTGGAGAGAGTTCTGGGGGTCGACGTCCCCGCGGCCCGGTCTGTGACCAGGCGTCCTGGTGGATCAGAGCCTGATCAACCAGGCTGTTACTGCTGGCTACACGCAATCCAACGTACGAGCCACAGCCCGGCTGGTCAGGTACCGACTTTAGGTGCGTGTTCAGTGCCAGCTTGAAGACTGCCTGGGGTCTATTGGTAATCCCCCTTATGTATGCTGGGAGGCAGTTGAACAGTCTCGGGCCCCTGACACTTACTGTATGGTCTCTTAACGTGCTAGTGACACCCCTGCTTTTCATTGGGGGGATGTTGCATCGTTTGCCAAGTCTTTTGCTTTCGTTGTGAGTGATTTTCGTGTGCAAATTCGGTACTAGTCCATCTAGGATTTTCCAGGTGTATATAATCATGTATCTCTCCCTCCTGCGTTCCAGGGAATACAGGTTTAGGAACCTCAAGCGCTCCCAGTAATTGAGGTGTTTTATCTCCGTTATGCGCGCCGTGAAAGTTCTCTGTACATTTTCTAGGTCAGCAATTTCACCTGCCTTGAAAGGTGCTGTTAGTGTGCAGCAATATTCCGGCTTAGATAGAACAAGATACCTAAAGAGTGACATCATGGGCTTGGCATCCCTAGTTTTGAAGGTTCTCATTATCCATCCTGTCATTTTTCTAGCAGCTGCAATTGATATAATGTTATGGTCCTTGAAGGTGAGATCCTCCGACATGATCACTCCCAGGTCTTTGACGTTGATGTTTCGCTCTATTTTGTGGCCGGAATTTGTTTTGTACTCTGATGAAGTTTTGATTTCCTCATGTTTACCATATCTGAGTAATTGAAATTTCTCATCGTTGAACTTCATATTGTTTTCTGCAGCCCACTGAAAGATTTGGTTGATGTCCGCCTGGAGCTTTGCAGTGTCTGCAATGGAAGACACTGTCATGCAGATTCGGGCGTCATCTGCAAAGGAAGACACGGTGCTGTGGCTGACATCCTTGTCTATGTCAGATATGAGGATGAGAAACAAGATGGGAGCGAGTACTGTGCCTTGTGGAGCAGAGCTTTTCACCGTAGCTGCCTCGGACTTTACTCTGTTAACTACTGCTCTCTGTGTTCTGTGTGTGAGGAAATTATAGATCCATCTACCAACTTTTCCTGTTATTCCTTTAGCACGCATTTTGTGTGCTATTACGCCATGGTCACACTTGTCGAAGGCTTTTGCAAAGTCTGTATATATTACATCTGCATTCTTTTTGTCTTCTAGTGCATCTAGGACCTTGTCGTAGTGATCCAATAGTTGAGACAGACAGGAGCGACCTGCTCTAAACCCATGTTGCCCTGGGTTGTGTAAATGATGGGTTTCTAGATTGTTGGCGATCTTGCTTCTTAGGATCCTTTCAAAGATTTTTATGATATGGGATGTTAGTGCTATCGGTCTGTAGTTCTTTGCTATTGCTTTACTGCCCCCTTTGTGGAGTGGGGCTGTCTGTTGTTTTTAGTAACTGTGGGACGACCCCCGTGTCCATGCTCCCTCTCCATAGGATGGTAAAAGGCTTCTTGCAGTTCTTGATGAACACGGAGTTCCATGAGTCTGGCCCTGGGGCATGTCATTTATCGCCTGTTCGAAGTCATTTGGCGTCAGGATAACATCAGATAGGCTTGTATTAGCCAAATTCTGTGGCTCTCTCATAAAAAATTCATTTTGATCTTCGACTCTCAGTCTAGTTAGCGGCTTGCTAAAAGCTGAGTCATATTGGGACTTGTGGCATGCAAAGAGTACGTAACCTTTATTCGGCGCATGGACACACCCTCATTTACAGGTTATCTCCCCCAACCAGCGAACCAGGTTGCTAAGAGTTGATGATGGGGCCCCATCGTTCAACTAGTGACCAGGTTCTAGCCAATAAGAAGGTGGGATTGGCAATCGCAGAGGTTATGTGGATACCGCTCTCCTGTCTGCCCTGGTCATTCCCATTCTAGAGCTGGTTGAAGCACGGTCTGCTATCTTGTGGCTTCTATTTCTGCCTTGCTTACCGTGGAGTGCACTATATTTATCACTGTACATAGTGTACATATTGCTGTTATAAATTGGTGAAGGATAATATAAGTCTAAACTTTTTCTACTGTGTTTATTTGCTCCCATTACACCTGGGATAACAGGCCATTTGAAATCCTAGGTTGTAATATGGGTAGCCTGTCCGAGAGCTGGACTTAGAGAAACGGTTGAGCTTAGGGTGAAGCTTGTAGCAGGAACACTGTGTAGCTTGCTGTCTCGCTTCGCTTTACAAATTTTGCGTGTCAGTTGCTTATTATCAGCCTTGCTATTGTGTGATCGTTCAGCAGCTCGCTACTAGCTTGTTCAGTGTGCTCGCTTCGCTACGGTCAATCTTGTGTGCAGTCGGCTTTGCTTGTATGCGTATTCTGCAGTCGTACTGTGCATAGCTAAGCGTGTTCTGCAAATTAACGTGTTACGTTGGGGTATTCGTACTGTGCATAGCGACTAACTTATGCCACCTAGACGAGTCAGACGCCTGGTGTCGGCATATACTTTGCATAACCTACCTAAATTGTCCCTACAGCGTTGTTGGCAAATTGCTCGTTCCATTGGCATTCCCTATAAACGCACTCTTACAGCTGCGCAACTGCGTTCAATTATTGCTGACATACTTATTGAAGAAGAGATGGCACATCAAACTCCTCCCTCTACGGGAGCTAGGGAAAAAACTCTCATGTTCTCGCATGAGGAAGATGATACACCTACGGAGCAAAATGGTCAGTATGGTGCAGCTGGGTTGTCTCGAGGTGAATCAGCGTCGTTGGCACTTGAGCTGGCAAAAATCACGCTGGAGCAAACTAGGGAACAGAGAGCATTCGCAAGGGAAGAATTTGATAGGGAAAGAGAAAGGAGGCAGTTTTCGCATTCTGTAAACGATTTCAGTTTACAAAAAGCAGTACAGCTTGTTCCCCGCTTCAATGAGGCCGAACCAGAGCAATTTTTCGAAAGCTTCGAAAATCAGGCTCGAGCCTTGAGGTGGCCGGAACAGCACTGGGCAGCGTTGGTTCATACAGCATTATTGGGTAAGGCACAGGAATTTACGTCGGTATTAACTGACGCTGAATTCTCTGATTATCAAGTAGTGAAGACCACAGTGTTGGGAGCATATACATGTATCCCAGCTAAATATCGTAAGACCTTCAAATTGAACAGGCGGCAGCTTGGTCAATCCCTGGTGGACTTTGTGAGACAGCAAACCAAAGCTTTTACCAGCTGGTATAAAGCGAGTGGTGTCTCTAACTTTGAGGAGCTGGTGCAGCTTATTCTGATTGATAACCTGCTGGAGTCTGTGGGACCTGAGGTTCGTGTCTTTCTGCAGGATCGTGACTTAACCACTGCATTGGAGGCGGCCAGGTTGGCTGATACCTTCGAAACGAACCGCTCCTTGTCCGAGCGGTCCCGTCTCTCTTTTCAACAGTCTGGCGTGAGCAGAGATCGACAACATTGGAGAATGAAGTGCCAGCCGGAGGGAGAGCGTCTACGTCATCCAACCAAGTCACCTGGTGAGCCACGCTTCTCAACATATGGTCCCCCTGCGGAGAGGCAAACTACTTATGGAGCATCTCGACAACAATATCCAGAGAGGCACCAGCCAGAACGACACCACTTGCAACGTCATCAGGGAGTAAAGGGCAAGCCTGTCGTCTGCTTCAGGTGTAATAAAGTAGGTCACATCAGTTCCAACTGCCCCCAAAAACCTCAACCCATCGGGAAAATCTCTAATATCCCTAGTAACATGTCCCCTAGAGAAGTAGAAAAAGGTATGGCCCCTTATTATTGCGAAAGTCTTATTTCCCTTCAGGAAAACTCAGAACCAACTAAAGTAAATACCTTTAGAGATACTGGAGCATATTGCTCACTTGTCAGAGAAGGAATATTACCCCTTTCAGAGAATACTTCCTTGAATTCCTCAGTTTTATTGGAAGCCTATGGAGGAGCTATATATTCTGTTCCTTTGCATAAAATTTATGTACAGTGCAAATATTACACTGGGTACTTGACTGTAGGTATCTCGAAAGGATTTCCCATGAAAAATGCCATGTTATTACTGGGTAATAACATTACTACTGTTACTTCGTGTCCTGAACCTATAATGATTAATGCTTCTCCAGTGTTGGCCATAACTCGGGCAACATCCCAAGGGTTGTCTGGGGAGAATGTTGACCTATCCTTGGACGACTCCGATCTCGGAATAGCCACGTTGTTTTATGAGACACACCGGCCGGAGTCTCGTAAATCAAGTGAACAGACCCCGATCAAGCCTTCCTATTCCCAGGTTGCAGGATTGCCAGATGTCTGTTTCCATGCCCGAGGGACTGTCCTTCCGGGAGGAACAACGAAAGGACCCTTCTTTAAAATTCGCTTTTGAGGCAGCCATGGGTAAATCCTCTTTGGGTCATCCAGTCAAGTATGAAGTTAAAAATGATTATTTGGTTTGCACTGAGACTGGTAAGGAGATAGAGGGCCGGCAATTATACGACAGGTTAGTGGTTCCAACCAAGTATAGACCTCAGATATTAAATATAGCTCATAATACGTCATTAGGAGGTCACTTAGGAATTACAAAAACCTTGTATAGAATCACAAAAGAATTTTATTGGCCAAAATTAAAGAAAGATGTGAAGAATCATATTAGGTGTTGCCGAGAATGTCAGCAAGTTGGAAAACCTGGACATTCCATTAAACCTGCACCTCTCCAACCCATACCTGCTGATGGAGAACCTTTTGCAGATTTAATTATAGATTGTGTAGGTCCACTACCTAAGTCAAAGTCTGGAAATCAGTATTTATTTACAATTATGGATAAAGTAACCAGATATCCTGAAGCGATCCCAATGCGTAGTATCAATACTAAAGCTATTCTCAAAGCTTTAACAAAATTCATTTCTTGTTTTGGCATTCCTAAAACTATACAAAGTGATCAAGGTACTAACTTCACTGCCAAAGCATTTAGGGAAGTATTAACTAGGTTAGGTATAATTCACAACTTATCCACTGCCTATCACCCTCAGTCCCAAGGCGCCTTGGAAAGATTCCACCAAACATTAAAAACAATGATGAGAAGTTTTTGCATGCACTTTCCGACAGATTGGGATGAATCTCTACCGTTGTTGCTGTTCTCAGTACGAGAGACGGTGCAAGAGTCTACTGGGTATAGTCCGTTTGAGCTGATCTTTGGGCACAATGTACGAGGTCCTCTTCGGGTGCTCAAAGAAGGATGGATGGGAGAAGACATAAGCTCAGCACTCTACAACCCGTCTTCAAGGTTGCAGGTGGCACGTGAGTTAGCCACGGCTAACCTAAAGATAGCTCAAAGTAAGATGAAACAGAGGTATGACAGAAGTGCACAATTCCGCTCCTTCCATCCAGGAGACAAGGTGTTGGTGCAGGAACCTATACCTGGCCACACCTTGAAAGCTAGATTTACGGGACCTATGCAGATTGTAAGTAGATTATCTGATTTAAATTATGTGGTAGCTCCCATTGATAAGACCTCAAAAACAAAAACTTACCACATTATTCAAATCAAGGCCTTTCATACACCAGATAAAGTCCCAGTAATGACTCTGTCCTCTACCTCTGAGGACGACTCTGACTCTTTGCACTCTATCTCTGAAATTAATACTAAACTTTCAAATTCTGTCCTCCTCAAGGATCCTAGCCCGTTAATGGATGGATTATCTGAAATACAAGCAACCAATTTAACTGAGCTTCTACAGTCATATCCTAATATTTTTTCGGATGTGCCGAAAAAATGTACGTTAGGTTACCATGATGTAGATGTGGGAAAATCTAAACCAATTAAACTCTCCCCCTACAGAGCTAATCCTGAAAAGCAAAGGCTACTTCAGCAGGAAGTAGACTTCTTGTTAGAACATGGTTTAGTGGAGGAGTCATCTAGTCCATGGGCTTCACCGTGCATCCTAGTAAAAAAGGCTGATGGAGGGTTTCGTATGTGCACAGACTACCGTAAAGTGAACGAGGTCACAATCACAGATGCTTACCCTCTTCCTCGTCTGGATGACGTAATTGACTTTGTGGGTAAGGCTACTTTTGTGTCCAAATTAGATCTCCTTAAAGGTTACTATCAGGTACCTTTGACAGATAAGGCGAAGGAAATCTCTGCCTTCGTAATTCCAGGAGGTCATTATCAGTATACAGTTACCCCCTTCGGAATGAAAAATTCCCCCTCTTCATTCCAGAAACTCGTCCATCAGGCTATTAAAGGACTTGAAGGCACGGCAGCATACCTAGATGATATTGTTGTGGTGTCTGATACTTGGGATCAACACCTACTTAGACTTAAAGCTCTGTTTGAGACCTTTAAGAATTCCCAATTAACAGTTAATTTATCTAAATCTTCCTTTGGCCAGGCCACTGTCACTTTTCTAGGCCATGAAGTAGGTAGTGGTAATGTTGCACCTAAACTTGCTAAAGTTCTTTCGATTAAAGAATATCCAGTTCCTCATGATAGGAAATCTCTTCAACGTTTCCTAGGCATGATCGGATTTTACAGAAGATTCTGTAAGAATTTCTCAGATATTGTAGCCCCTCTTACCTCTCTTACCAGTCATAAAGTTCCCTTTAATTGGACGTCAGATTGTAACACTGCTTTTAATAAAGCAAAAAGATTATTGTGCTCTGCACCCATTCTCCTGTCTCCAGACTTCTCCAAACCTTTTTCATTACAGGTTGATGCTTGTGAGTCTGGGGTTGGGGCGGTACTATTACAAATCGGGAACAAGGAGCTGCAGCCAATCGCATACTTTTCAGCTAAGTTCCAGCCACATCAGAGAGCTTACTCTACCATTGAAAAAGAAGCCCTCGCGCTGGTAATGGCTTTGGAGCATTTCGATGTTTATGTGGGCCAGACATCGCAGGTGGTCACAGTCTACAGTGATCACAACCCGTTAGTCTATCTCCAAGCCATGAAGAATCACAACACAAGGCTTATGCGTTGGACTCTCAGGCTGCAGCCCTACAATATAAAAATTAATTATATTGCCGGCAAAGAAAATGTGTTGGCAGACTCTTTGTCAAGAGTCTAGTTTAATATTTTATTTAGGTTAGGATGTATTTGTGGTAACCCCCCTTTCAAGTTCTTTTTTTTTATCCCCTGATGTGGGGTTTTTTTTTAGTGAGGGGATACGGGCTACCGTCCGCTTGTATCTTGGACCTATGTTGGCCTATCTGACTGCTGTCTCACTCTGAGTTTAGGGTTTGGCTTTTGGTCACTAGGAAAGCTGAGCTCTATCTAAGAGTTGGATGGTGGAGAGGATAGGCGGTCCCATTATTTTGTGCCATGGCGGCACGGTTACCACTGGGAGGTGGCAGCCTAATCCTGAGCCTTCTCGGGGGTGGGGGTGTGGCATGCAAAGAGTACGTAACCTTTATTCGGCGCATGGACACACCCTCATTTACAGGTTATCTCCCCCAACCAGCGAACCAGGTTGCTAAGAGTTGATGATGGGGCCCCATCGTTCAACTAGTGACCAGGTTCTAGCCAATAAGAAGGTGGGATTGGCAATCGCAGAGGTTATGTGGATACCGCTCTCCTGTCTGCCCTGGTCATTCCCATTCTAGAGCTGGTTGAAGCACGGTCTGCTATCTTGTGGCTTCTATTTCTGCCTTGCTTACCGTGGAGTGCACTATATTTATCACTGTACATAGTGTACATATTGCTGTTATAAATTGGTGAAGGATAATATAAGTCTAAACTTTTTCTACTGTGTTTATTTGCTCCCATTACACCTGGGATAACAGGCCATTTGAAATCCTAGGTTGTAATAGGACTTGAGTAGCTCACTCATTTCCTTGCTGTCATCTGTGTAGGACCCATCTTGTTTAAGTAGGGGCCCAATACTGGACGTTGTTCTCGACTTTGATTTGGCATAGAAAAAGAAATACTTTGGGTTTCTTTCGATTTCATTTATGGCTTTTAGTTCTTCCCGTGATTCCTGAATCCTATAAGATTCCTTTAGCTTAAGTTCAATGTTTGCTATTTCTCTGACCAGTGACTCCCTACGCATTTCAGATATATTGGCCTCTTTTAGCCGCTCTGTTATTCTTTTCCGTCGCCTGTAAAGGGAGCGCCTGTCTCTTTCTATTTTACATCTACTCCTCCTTTTTCTTAAAGGAATAAGCCTTGTGCATACATCGAGTGCCACCGAGTTAATCTGTTCTAGGCATAAGTTGGGGACTGTGTTGCTTAGTCTTTCTTCCCAGCTTATATCGGTTAGGACTTGGTTTACTTGGTCCCACTTTATGTTCTTATTAGTGAAGTTGAATTTTGTGAAGGCTCCCTCATACATGTCTGAACCTCGATTATGTTGTGATCTGAGTATATTATTTTTGATATGGTGACATTTCTTATCAGATCATCATTGTTAGTGAAGATGAGGTCTAGTGTATTCTCCAGTCTAGTAGGCTCTATTATTTGCTGGTTTAAATTGAATTTTGTGCAGAGATTTAAAAGCTCGTGTGTGTGTGTGAATTCTCGTAAGAGCTGCCTCCTGGAGTTATCACTGCAACAACATTATTTGCTATATTCCTCCAATTTAGGTGCCTCAAGTTGAAATCCCCCAGGAGCAAGATGTTGGTGGCAGGAACTAGAAGATTTTCCAGACAGTGGTCAATTTTTAACAGCTGTTCCTGGAATTGCTGGGATGTTGCATCCGGAGGCATGAAGACTACCACAATGACTAGGTTTTGGTTCTCGAGCTTTACTGCTAGAATTTCCACTACATCATTTGAGGCATTAAGCAGTTCTGTACAAACAAGTGACTCTGCGATAAACAGGCTAACCCCCCCCCCCTTTTGAATGTTCACTCTGTCGCATCTGTATAGGTTGTAACCTGGGATCCATATTTCGTTGTCCAAGTGATCCTTCATGTGGGTCTCTGTAGGTCGTCGGATCAAGGTAAAACACCTAGCTCTGCTGGGCGCATGTTCTTGTATGACTGTGTGGTCCTGTGGGTTAGAGCGTCATGTGATTTTCGCAAACCATGAGGCGAGCCAAAACGACATGGGTTCGAATCCTCTGCTAGTCGCAGTGTTGTTATTGATCAAATATAACTCGTTCGTGGTCACAATTATATATATATATATATATATATATATATATATATATATATATATATATATATATATATATATATATATGTCGTGCCGAATAGGCAGAACTTGCGATCTTGGCTTAAACAGCAACGCTCATCTTGCCATATAGGACAAGTGAAAATTTGTATATGCAATAATTTCGCCAAAATCATTCTGAACCTAACGAAAAAAATATATTTCACTTTGTTTGTTTAGTATTAAATTATTGTAAACAAATCTAAAATATATTTAGTTGGGTTAGGCTAAAATAAATTGCTCTTGTTATAATAAGGTTAGGTAAGTTTTCTAAGTTCCTTTTGTTGCAAAATTAAAAAAAATTACATTAATATTAATGAAAAAAATATATCTTTAAACGTATATGAGAAAATTTTAGAAAGGACTTAATTTTAAATGAGCTCTTGCTAATTGACCAGTTTTACATATTCGGCACGATATATATATATATATATATATATATATATATATATATATATATATATATATATATATATATATATATATACGAGAGGATATATACGTGGAGAAGTGTTTCTGTCAGTGTATATACACCGACAGTTTAATTCCTTGTTAAAGAAACCAGTGGAAATAAATCACTTCGACATTTTTGTGGTTAACTTAGGTAATTTACACTGGTTATGATAATTGTATTTATGTGTACCAGTGTCTAAATATACTTATTAATGTACTTACTAAGAAGGACGTTTATGACCCATCATCTTGTAGCTGATAGACATAAAATGTCTTAAACACTTACAGAGAAAAGTGTTCAGCTTCTCTAGTAAACAATTGGTGAATAAATGAACTAATGGTGATGAACAGTGTAACAACGAGTGTTGTGATCCAACAGAGTGCAGTGCGACATTCTTCAAACAACACTATTCTTCAATCAACTCAACGGATATCCGGGCGTAACTACGGGTCAGATACATATACCCAGGTGAGTGTTCTAACTCGTGATGTACTACTATTGAATGCGCAGTTAAGTCGAAGTTACGCGTTAGTCACTTATCATAAACCCCGGTGATAATTGGACTTTTGAGTCCACACAAGTAAGTTTGTCAGCAATCAGTGAATGAAATATGCTGACATAACAACCCCTAAGGGTAATATATAATCTTACAAAATATACTTTGTTTCAGCCTGTTGAGAAGTGGGTGAGATCGACACCATGCCTAACCTTTCTAGGGTAGGGTAGGTGCCTGAGCCCGAGCCTTTAGCTCATAAGACTGTCATTCCCATTAGCCCCCTTGGGGTGGGGATTGCAGACCAGAGAGGCCTAGCTTGTGGCTAGGCCTGGGGACAGTTGGTCCCAAAGATGAGGAGGTACTTGTGCCTCCTCTCATGGGAGACTTAGGTCTCAGACACTCCCTAAAGAGGGAGCCAAGGCCGGGCCTCCACTTGGAAAAGGCCCGGGCCGGGAATACCGGCTAATCTTTAATAATAATAATAAGTGGGTGATGATCGACACCATGCCTAACCCTTCTAGGGTAGGGTAGGTGCCTGAGCCCTAGCCTTTAGCTCATAAGACTGTCATTCCCATTTGCTCCCTTGGGGCGGGGATGGCAGACCAGACCAGAAAGGCCTAGCTTGTGGCTAGGCCTGGGGACAGTTGGTCCCAAAGATGAGGGGGTACTTGTACCTCCTCCCATGGGAGACTTAGGTCTCAGACAGTCCCTAAAGAGGGAGCCAAGGCCGGGCCACCACTTGGAAAAGGCCCGGGCCGGGATAATACCGGTGAATCTTTAATAATAATAATAATAAGAAGTGGGTGACATCGACACCATGCCTAACCTTTCTAGGGTAGGGTAGGTGCCTGAGCCCGAGCCTTTAGCTCATAAGACTGTCATTCCCATGTTCCCCCTTGGGGCGGGGATGGCAGACCGGAGAGGCCTAGCTTGTGGCTAGGCCTGGGGACAATTACTCCCAAAGATGAGGAGGTACTTGTGCCTCCTCCCATGGGAGACTTAGGTCTCAGACAGTCCCTAAAGAGGGAGCCAAGGCCGGGCCACCACTTGGAAAAGGCCCGGGTCGGGAGAATACCGGCTAATCTTTAATAATAATAATAATAAGTGGGTGATACAGCAATTCAAGACCTCCTGCAGGGGCGGCTGTGTAGACGATTTGCTGTATTTTATCAGCTAACTATTCCCTATATTTAATCAATCTTAGCTGGTAACCCATTTCTCAACAGCTCTTGCCTCACACACTGAGTGACCATGGTCCTATTTCCGACACGGGAGGAAACGTTGGATGGGTTCCATTACACCTGCTGTCCCTTTTCAAGTAGCGCTAGGTTCCTGGGTGTTAGTTGACTGGTGTGGGTGGCATCTTGGGGGACAAAATAGAAGGTTCACAATGGAAATAAAAATGAGAGTCCCTTCCCAAGGGTTATCCTGGGTGGATAACCATCCCTACCCAGGGTTATCCTGGGTGACTAACCATCCCTACCCAGGGTTTCCCTGGGTGGGTGGATAACCATTATTACCCAGGGTTATCCTGGATGGATACCCATCCCAACCCAGAGTTATCCTTGGTGGATAACCATCCCTAAACAGGGTTATCCTGGGTGGATAACCATCCCTACCCAGGGTTATCATGGGTGGATAACCATCCCTACACAGGGTTTTCTTGGATGGATAACCATCCCTACCCAGGGTTATCCTGTGTGGATAACCATCCCTACCCAGGGTTATACTAGGTGACTAACCATCATTATCCAGGGTTATCCTGGGTGGATAACTATTTCTACCCCGGGTTATCATAGGTGGATAACCATCCATACCCAGTGTTATCCAGGGTGGATAACCATCCCTAAACCAGGTTATCCTGGGTGGATAACCATCCCAACGCCGGGTTATCCTGGGTGGATAACCATCCCTTCCCCGGGTTATCCAGGGTGGATAACCATCCCTTCCCTGGGTTATCCTGGGTGGATAACCATCCCTTCCCCGCTTTATATTGGGTGGATAACCATTCCTACCCAGGGTTATCTTGGGTGGATAACCAACCCTACCCAGGGTTATCCTTGGTGGATAACCATCCATACCCAGGGTTATCCTGGGTGGATAACAATCATTACCCAGTTTTATCCTGGGTGGATAACCATCCCTACCCAGGGTTATCCTGGGTGAATAACCATCCCTACCTAGGATTATCCTGGGTGACTAACCATCCCTACCCAAAGTTATCCTGGGTGGATAACCATCCCTACCAAGGATTATCCTTGGTGGATGACTATCCCTACCCAGGGTTATCCTTGGTGGATAACCATCCATACCCAAGGTTTTCCTGGGTGGGTGGATAACCATTATTACCAAGGGTTATCCTGGATGGATAACCATTCCTACCCAGAGTTATCCTTGGTGGATAACCATCCCTAACCAGAGTTATCATAGGTAGATAACCATCCCAATCCAGGGTTATCCTGAGTGGATAACCATCCCTACCCAGGGTTATCTTGGGTGCATAATCATCCCTACCCAGGGTTATCGTGGATGACTAACCATCACTACTGTGGGTTATCCTTGGTGGATAACGATCCCTACCCAGGGTTATCCTGGATGGATAACCATCACTACCCAGGGTTATCCTTGGTGAATAACCATCCTTACAAAGGGTTATCCTGGGTGGATAACCATCCCTACCCAGGGTTTTCATGAGTGGATAACCATCCCTACCCTGGGTTATCCTGGGTGAATAACCATCCCTACTCCGGGTTATCCTGGGTGGTTAACCATCATTACCCCGTGTTATCCTGGGTGCATAACCATCCCTACCGCGGGTTATCCTGGGTGGATAACTATCCCTACCCAGGGTTATCCTGGGTGGACAACCATCCCTACCCAGGGTTATCCTGGGTGGATAACCATCATTACCCCGTGTTATCCTGGGTGGATAAAAATTCCTACCCCGGGTTAACTTGCGTGGATAACCATCCCTACGCCGGGTTATCCAGGGTGGATAACCATCCCTTACCTGGGTTGTCCAGGGTGGATAACCATCCCTACCCCGCGTTATCATGGGTGGATAACCATTCCTACCCCGGGTTATCCTGGGTGGATAACCATCATTACCCCGTGTTATCCTGGGTGGATAACCATTCCTACCCCGGGTTATCTTGGGTGGATAACCATCCCTACGCCGGGCTATCCCGGGTAGATAACCATCCCTTCCCTGGGTTATCCTGGGTGGGTAACCATCCCTACCCCGGGTTATCCTGGGTGGATAACCATCCCTACCCAGGGTTATCCAGGGTGGATAACCATCCCTACCCAGGATTATCCTGGGTGGATAACCATCCCTAACCCGGGTTATCCTGGGTGAATAACCATCCCTAATCCGGGTTGTCCTGGGTTGATAACCATCCCTATCCCGTGTTATCCTGGGTGGATAACCATCCCTACCACGGGTTATCCTGGGTGGATAACCATCCCTACGCCGGGTTATCCAGGGTGGATAACCATCCCTTCCCTGAGTTATCCTGGGTGGGTAACCATTCCTACCCCGGGTTATCCTGGGTGGATAAACATCCCTACCCAGGGTTATCCTGGGTGGATAACCATCCCTACCCTCGATTATCCTGGGTGGATAACCATCCCTACCCCGGGTTATCCTGGGTGGTTAACCATCCCTACCCCGGGTTATTCTGGGTGGATAACCATAACTACCCAGGGTTATCCTGGGTGGATAACTATCCCTACCCCGGGTTATTCTGGGTGGATAACCATAACTACCCAGGGTTATCCTGGGTGGATAGCTATCCCTACCCCGGGTTATTCTGGGTGGATAACCATAACTACCCAGGGTTATCCTGGGTGGATAACTATCCCTACCCCGGGTTATTCTGGGTGGATAACCATAACTACCCAGGGTTATCCTGGGTGGATAACTATCCCTACCCCGGGTTATCCTGGGTGGATAACTATCCCTACCCCGGGTTATTCTGGGTGGATAACCATAACTACCCAGGGGTATCCTGAGTGGATAACCATCCCTACCCAGGGTTATCTTGGGTGGATAATCATCCCTACCCAGGATTATCCTGGGTGGATAACAATAATTACCCGGGTTATCCTTGGTGGATAACCATTCCTGCTCCGTGTTATCCTGGGTGGTAAACCATCCCAACCCCGTGTTATCCTGCGTGCATAACCATCCCAACCCCGTGTTATCCTGCGTGCATAACCATCCCTACCCCGGGTTATCCTGGGTGGATAACCATCCCTTCGCCGGGTTATCCAGGGTGGATAACCATCCCTACCCAGGGTTATCCAGGGTGGATAACCATCCCTACCCAGGGTTATCCTAGGTGGATAACCATCCTTACCCGGGATATCCTGGGTGGATAACCATCCCTGCTCTGGGTTATCCTGGGTGGATAACCATCCCAACCCTGTGTTATCCTGCTAGGATAACCATCCCTACCCCTGGTTATCCAGGGTGGATAACCATCCCTACCCAGGGTTATCCTGGGTGGATAATCATCCCAACCCAGGATTATCCTGGGTGGATAACCATCCCATCCCGGGTTATCCTAGGTGGATAACCATCCCTGCTCCGGGTTATCCTGGGTGGATAACCATCCCAACCCCGTGCTTTTCTGCATGGACAACCATCCCTACCCTACCCTGGGTTATCCTGGGTGGATAACCATCCTATCCCCGGGTTATCCTGAGTGGATAAATATCCCTACGCCGGGTTATCTTGGATGGATACCATCCCTACCCAGGGTTATCCTGTGTGGATAACCATCCCTACCCAGGGTTATCCTTGTTGGATAACCATCCCTACTCAGGGTTATCCTTAATGGATAACCATCTATACCCAGGGTTATCCAGGGTGGATAACAATCCCTACCAAGTTTTATCCTGGGTGGATAACCAACCCTACCAAGGATTATCCTTGTTGGATAACCATCCCTACTCAGGGTTATCCTTAATGGATAACCATCTATACCCAGGGTTATCCAGGGTGGATAACAATCCCTACCAAGTTTTATCCTGGGTGGATAACCATCCCTACCCAGGGTTATCCTGGGTGGATAACCATCCCTACCCAGGGTTATCCTGGGTGGATAACAATCCCTACCTAGTTTTATCCTGGGTGGATAATCATCCCTACCCAGGGTTATCCAGGGTGGATAACCATCCCTACCCAGGGTTATCCTAGGTGGATAACCATCCTTACCCGGGATATCCTGGGTGGATAACCATCCCTGCTCTGGGTTATCCTGGGTGGATAACCATCCCAACCCTGTGTTATCCTGCTAGGATAACCATCCCTACCCCTGGTTATCCAGGGTGGATAACCATCCCTACCCAGGGTTATCCTGGGTGGATAATCATCCCAACCCAGGATTATCCTGGGTGGATAACCATCCCATCCCGGGTTATCCTAGGTGGATAACCATCCCTGCTCCGGGTTATCCTGGGTGGATAACCATCCCAACCCCGTGCTTTTCTGCATGGACAACCATCCCTACCCTACCCTGGGTTATCCTGGGTGGATAACCATCCTATCCCCGGGTTATCCTGAGTGGATAAATATCCCTACGCCGGGTTATCTTGGATGGATACCATCCCTACCCAGGGTTATCCTGTGTGGATAACCATCCCTACCCAGGGTTATCCTTGTTGGATAACCATCCCTACTCAGGGTTATCCTTAATGGATAACCATCTATACCCAGGGTTATCCAGGGTGGATAACAATCCCTACCAAGTTTTATCCTGGGTGGATAACCAACCCTACCAAGGATTATCCTTGTTGGATAACCATCCCTACTCAGGGTTATCCTTAATGGATAACCATCTATACCCAGGGTTATCCAGGGTGGATAACAATCCCTACCAAGTTTTATCCTGGGTGGATAACCATCCCTACCCAGGGTTATCCTGGGTGGATAACCATCCCTACCCAGGGTTATCCTGGGTGGATAACAATCCCTACCTAGTTTTATCCTGGGTGGATAATCATCCCTACACAGGGTTATCCTGGGTAGATAACCATCCCTACCCAAGGTTATCTTGAGTGGAAAACCATCCCAACCCAGGGTTATCCTGGGTGAATAACCATCACTACTACGGATTATCCTTGGTGGATAACCATCCCTACCCCGGGTTGTTCTGGGGAGATAACCATCCCTACCCAGGGTTATCCTGGGTGTATAACCATCTCTACCCAGGGTTATCCTGGGTTAATAACCATCCCTACCCAGGGTTATCCTGGGTGGATAACCATCCCTACCCCGGGTTATCCCGGGTGGATAACCATCCCTACCCTGGGCTATCCTGGGTGGGAAACCATCCCTACCCAGGGTTATCCTGGGAGGATAACCATCCCTACCCAGGGTTATCCTGGGTGGATAGCCATCCCTACCCAGAGTTATCCATGGTGGATAACCATCCCAACCCGGGTTATCCTGGGTGGATAACCATCCCTGCTCCGGGTTATCCTGGGTGGATAACCATCCCAACCCCGTGCTTTCCTGCGTGGACAACCATCCCTACCCTACCCAGGGTTATCCGGGGTGGAAAACCATCCTTTCCCCGGGTTATCCTGGGTGGATAAATATCCCTACCCAGGGTTACCCTGGGCGACTAACCATCCCTACCCAAAGTTATCCTGGGTGGATAACCAACCCTACAAAGGATTATCCTCGGCGGATAACCATCCCTACCCAGGGTTTTCCTTAATGGATAACCTACTATACCCAGGGTTATCCTGGGTGGATAACAATCCCTACCAAGTTTTATCCTGGGTGGATAACCATCCCTACCCAGGGTTATCCTGAGTAACTAACCATCACTGCTGCAGGTTATCCTTGGTGGATAACCATTCCTTCCTAGGGTTATCCTGTGTGCATAACCATCCCTACCCAGGGTTATCGTGGATGACTGACCATCACTACTGCGGGTTATCCTTGGTGGATAACCATCCCTACCCAGGGTTATCCTGGGTGGATAACCATCCCTACCCAGGTTATTCCTGGGTGCATAACCATCCCTACCCAGGGTTATCCTGGGTGACTAACCATCACTACTACGGGTTATCCTTGGTGGATAACCGTCCCTGCCCCGGGTTATCCTGGGTGGACAATCATCCCTACCCAGGATTATCATGGGTGGATTACCATCCCTACCCAGGGTTATCCTGGGTGAATAACCATCCCTACCCCGGGTTATCTTGGTTGGATAACCATCCCTACCCTGGGTTATCCTGGGTGGATAACCATCATTACCCAGGGCTATCCAGGGTGGATAACCATCCCTACAACGGGTTATCATGGGTGTATAACAATCTCTACACATGTTATCTTGGATGGATAACCATCCCTACCCAGGGTTATCCTGTGTGGAAACCCATCCCTACCCAGGGTTATCCTGGGTGACTAACCATCCCTACCCAGGATTATCCTGGGTGGATAACTATCCCTTCCCCGGGTTATTCTGGGTGGATAACCATCCCTACCCAGGGTTATCCTGGGTGGATAACCATCCCTACCCAGGGTTATCTTCGGTGGATAATCATCCCTACCCAGGATTATCCTGGGTGGTTAACCATCATTACCCGGGTTATTCTGGGTGGATTACCATTCCTGCTCCCTGTTATCCTGGGTGGTTAACCATCCCTGTAGACAGCCTGTACTGTCTGCACAGACAGCCCATGCTGTCTGCCAGCTTAGTTCATATTTCGCGCTATGCTGGTGCTGCCACCTAGGCCTTGCCACTTCAGTATGCCCAGACTTGCCTCGCCCTCACTCACACAGCGGCCTGGCATCAACACACAAGGCCTCCCAGCTCTCTCTCGTGGGCATTGCCCTGCCCGGGCCATGGGCACAAACACACAAGCCTGTGTAACCCAACACTAGTTATCAATAAAGTAAGAAGCCTCCGAAGACGTATATCATTCACACCCCGCTACCAGACTACCAAAACAGTCTCGTTATAAATGGTGACAGCGGTGCTTGCAGCAGTTGTGTTTGCCTAGAGAGAGGGAGGAAGAGGTATGAAGTCATCTTCACTTCATCACCCTACACAAGAAGCATCCGTCTCTCAACGAGTTATCCTGATGTCGTGTCTGCACTTTTGAGCATCCAGACACAGGTACAAGCAGGATCCAGCCGAAATTTGCCGAAATTCTCCGAGAATTGTAATGGCGTCCCAGTGACCCTATGCTGTTTCTCAAGTCACGTGTTCAGCGCCACTTGTATGTTGCTGTTGTTGTTCAGCTCAGCACAGCTGTTTCAGCAAGCCAGAGGTGAGTTTTGTGGTGATTTCTGCGTCCAGTGTGAGTTCTCTACGTATTTGTGGGTGGGGGAGGAGAGGAGAGGAAGTGGCTGTTCCTCACCTTGCCCATGCTCGCCCTACTCACGCTCACCCGTCTACCATACACCACTCACCACTGCTCACTCCCTCTGCTGTGTTTTCTGCTGTTTTTCGTATGAATTCATTGCCAGTGTTGTGTATCCGAGTGCCCGAGGCCACTCGAAGCTACGTGGATCACGACGTCACGTGGGTGTGGGCGATGTCACGTAGACCTACAAAGCCATGTGAGTTACCAGATGTCCCAGGCCTCATGCTGTGGTCTGCTGCCCGCATCACATCGACGCCACCCACGATGCTGCCCGACTTCATGACCTCACGATGTCTGCTGACGTCACCTCACGATGTCTGCCTGACGTCACCTCGAGATGTCTGTTGACGTCACTGCTGCTGACGTCACCTTGTGACATCACGCCTGACATCACATGATGTCACATCGAGTGTTCTAGTAATTATTTCAGTATTGTCGAGAAGATTGAGAGAAGATATATGTCGTGTGTTAATTAATTCCTCTCAGTCAGTGTTCTCACATTTTAGTATGTCTTAGTCAGTTTTATGCGCAGAAAAGCATCATTTGCTAGTTAAGCCATATTGTACCGTATGTACAGCGGTGTGTTTGTAAGTTTTCCGTGTGTCCAGTGAGGTCTGTGGTCAGACCCTTGAGTTGCACCACTGTGCTAAGTCACCCTCATGACCAGTGTTTGACAGCTGATTTCTCAGCCCTGAGCATATGAGCCCCCTTGTACAGAAAGCTTTTATGCTCGTCGCTCGTGATGTTCTGCAGAATCGTACCTGCTACGATTCCCATCGAGATTTGTTTCACTTCACCTCCAGACCTTCAGAGTGCAGTTGTATGTAGAGAAACAAGTCTGGGGACGCTTAGGCTAACCTCTGCTATAACTCCAACTGTCGAGAGAATGACACGCTATGTCAGCCTCGTGTCACAAGCTTCAGTGAGCAGCCTGCACAAAGAAGATGTCACTTTGACTGCTAGCTCTCTCACTGCAGTCTGGTGTATGATGTTACGACTCCCAGATGTTTCGCCCAGTCGTCTCTGCCACGACTCGCTCCACAACTCACTCCACGCTCGCCGGCAGTGACAGCCCAGCGACAGTACCAGTCGAGAAGTGTCCTGAGTCGCTTGCCAGAAGTCCTGCCCAGTTGCCGAGTTTTGTCGACGCCTCACTCGAGGGCACCAGCATGTCGTGCCCCAGGTTGAGTGAAAACCTGCAGCGACTCCTACGATGTCTGCTTCACCGTTCCAGAGGAGACCGTACCCTGTTACGTCACAGCTCAGCCGCAGCGATGTCTCCCGTGTTGCAGTATCTGTCCAGACGCAGGAAGGCGTGCAGTGATGCCCATCGACGCTCACTGCCTATGACCACGATGTTTAGCGCACCCCACATGTTTTTTCTTCCCTCCCTGTAGGAAGTTTTTTTTCCATGTCCATATGTATATATATGTTTTTATTTTGTGTTCTGTGCCCTGTTCCTACGAGAGAGAGACCGAGTTTCTTTTACCACCAGTATTGTCGCGTCGGGACGACGCGCGGTAGGTGGCCGAGCGTATGTAGACAGCCTGTACTGTCTGCACAGACAGCCCATGCTGTCTGCCAGCTTAGTTCATATTTCGCGCTATGTTGGTGCTGCCACCTAGGCCTTGCCACTTCAGTATGCCCAGACTTGCCTCGCCCTCACTCACACAGCGGCCTGGCATCAACACACAAGGCCTCCCAGCTCTCTCTCGTGGGCATGGCCCTGCCCAGGCCATGGGCACAAACACACAAGCCTGTGTAACCCAACACTAGTTATCAATAAAGTAAGAAGCCTCCGAAGACGTATATCATTCACACCCCGCTACCAGACTACGAAACAAGCCCATAATATCCCAACCCCGTGTTATCCTGCGTGCATAACCATCCCTACCACGGGTTATCCTGGGTGGATAACCATCCCTTCGCCGGGTTATCCAGGGTGGATAACCATCCCTACCCACGGTTATCCTGGGTGGATATTCATCCCTACCCAGGATTATCCTGGGTGGATAACCATCCCAACCCGGGTTATCCTGGGTGGATAACCATCCCTTCGCCGGGTTATCCTGGGTGGATAACCATCCCTACCCACGGTTATCCTGGGTGGATATTCATCCCTACCCAGGATTATCCTGGGTGGATAACCATCCCAACCCGGGTTATCCTGGGTGGATAACCATCCCTGCTCCGGGTTATCCTGGGTGGATAACCATCCCAACCCCGTGCTTTCCTGCGTGGACAACCATCCCTCCCCTACCCAGGGTTATCCAGGGTGGAAAACCATCCTTTCCCCGGGTTATCCTGGGTGGATAAATATCCCTACCCAGGGTTATCCTGGGCGACTAACCATCCCTACCCAAAGTTATCCTGGGCGAATAACCAACCCTACCAAGGATTATCCTTGGCGGATAACCATCCCTACCCAGGGTTTTCATTAATGGATAACCTACTATACCCAGGGTTATCCTGGGTGGATAACAATCCCTACCAAGTTTTATCCTGGGTGGATAACCATCCCTACCCAGGGTTATCCTTAATGGATAACCATCTGTACCCCGGGTTATCCTGGGTGGATAACAATCCCTACCAAGTTTTATCCTGGGTGGATAACCATCCCTACCCAGGGTTATCCTGGGTGGATAACCATCCCTCCCCAGGGTTATCCTGGGTGGATAACAATCCCTACCTAGTTTTATCCTGGGTGGATAATCATCCCTATTCAGGGTTATCCTGTGTGGATAACCATCCCTACCCATGGGTATCTACCCAGGGTTATCCTGGGTGGATAACCGTCCCTACCCAGGGTTATCCTGGGAGGATAACCATCCCTACCCAGGTTTATCCTGGGTGGATAACCATCCCTACCCAGGGTTATCCTGGGTGACTAACCATCACTACTACGGGTTATCCTTGGTGGATAACCATCCCTACCCAGGGTTATCCTGGGTGAATAACCATCCCTACCCTGGGTTATCTTGGGTGGATAACCATCCCTACCCTGGGTTATCTTGGGTGGATACCAATCCATATCCCGGGCTATTCTGGGTGGATAACCATCCCTACTCAGGGTTATCCTGGATGGATAACCATCCCTACCCGGGTTATCCTGGGTGGATAACCATCCCTGCTCAGGGTTATCCTGGGTGGATAACCATCCCTGCTCCGGGTTATCCTGGGTGTATAACCATCCCAACCCCGTGTTATCCTGCGTGGATAACCATCCCTAACCAGGGTCTTCCTGGGTGGATAACCATTATTACCCCGTGTTATCCTGGGTGGATATCCATTCCTACCCCGGGTTATCTTGGGTGTATAACCATCTTTACGCCGGTTTATCCATTGTGGATAACCGTCCCTTCCCTGAGTTATCCTAGGTGGATAACCATCCCTACCCCGGGTTATCCTGGGTGACTAACCATCACTACTACGGATTTTCCTTTGTGGATAACCATCCCTACCCCGGGTTGTTCTGGGCGGATAACCATCCCTACCCAGGGTTATCCTGGGTGTATAACCATCCCTACCAGGGTTATCCTGGGTGGATAACCATCCCTACCCAGGGTAATCCTGGGTGGGTAACCATCCCTACCCAGGGTTATCCTGGGAGGATAACCATCCCTACTCAGGGTTATCCTGGGTGACTAACCATCCCTACCCAGGGTTATCCTGGGTGGGTGGATAACCACTCCTACCCAGGGTTATCCTGGGTGGATAGCCATCCCTACCCAGAGTTATCAATGGTGGATAACCATCCCTCTCCAGGGTTATCCTGAGTGGATAACAATCCTTACCAAGGGTTATCCTGGGTGGATAACCATCCCTACCCAGGTTTATCCTGGGTGGATAACCATCCCTACCCAGGTTTATCCTGGGTGGATAACCATCCCTACCCAGGGTTATCCTGGGTGATTAACCATCACTACTACGGGTTGTCCTTTGTGGATAACCATCCCTTCCCTGGGTTATCCTGGGTGGATAATCATCCCTTCCCAGGATTATCATGAGTGGATAACCGTCCCTACCCAGGGTTATCCTGAGTAACTAACCATCACTACTGCGGGTTATCCTTGGTGGATAACCATCCCTTCCCAGGGTTATCCTGTGTGCATAACCATCCCTACCCAGGGTTATCCTGAGTAACTAACCATCACTACTGCGGGTTATCCTTGGTGGATAACCATCCCTACCCAGAGTTATCCTGGGTGGATAACCATCCCTACCCAGGTTTATCCTGGGTGGATAGCCATCCCTACCCAGGGTTATCCTGGGTGACTAACGATCACTACTACGGGTTATCCTTGGTGAATTACCATCCTTACCCTGGGTTATCCTGGGTGGATAATCATCCCTACCCAGGATTATCATGGGTGGATAACCATCCCTACCCAGGGTTATCCTGGGTGAATAACCATCCCTACCCCGGGTTATCTTGGGTGGATAACCATCCCTACCCTGGGTTATCCTGGGTGGATACCAATCCATACCCCGGGCTATCCTGGGTGGATAACCATCCCTACCCGGGTTATCCTGGGTGGATAACAATCCCTGCTCCGGGTTATGCTGGGTGGATAACAATCCCAACCTTTTGTTATCCTGCGTGGATAATAATCCCCACCCCGGGTCTTCCTGGGTGTGTAACCATCATTACCCCGTGTTATCCTGGGTGGATAACCATTCCTACCCCGGGTTATCTTGGGTGTATAACCATCTTTACGCCGGATTATCCTGGGTGGATAACCATCTCTTCCCCAGGTTATCCTGGGTGGATAACCGTCCCATACGCTGGGTTATCTTGGATGGATAACCATCCCTACCCAGGGTTATCCTGTGTGGATACCCATCCTTACAAAGGGTTATCCTGGGTGACTAACCATCCCTACCCACTGTTATCCTGGGAGGATAACCATTTCATACCCAAGGTTATCCTGGGTGACTAACCATCACTACCCAGGGTTGTCCTGGGTGGATAGCCATCCCTACCCAGATTTATCCTGGGTGACTAACCATCACTACTACACTTTATCCTGGGTGGATAACCATCCCTATCCAGGTTATCCTGGGTGACTAACCATCACTACCCAGGGTTGTCCTGGGTGGATAACCATCCCTACCCCGGGTTATCTTGGGTGACTAACCCTCCTGGTTAAAAATCTTATCTACCGGGTATACAGAATAAAGTGATGTAGTGTATTAGAAGATACGTAACGCTAGACATGACTCATAAGAATGTTGGTTGAGCCAGTATAATGGACGAGTCGATACTACCAGTGTTAATATACTCACATTGTAACATTGGTAATACAACACCAACACTTACGTATGTTATTACTGAAACGTTTCTCCTACTCAGTAGGCTTCATCAGTCGTTGTAAAGCTATTTAATAAGAACATAAAACATAAGAAAGAAGGAACACTGCAACAGGCGTATTGACCCATGCGGAGCAGGTCCATGCATCCCCCGGGATAGCCCAATGACCCACCCAGTCTGGTCACCTCTACTCAAGGATGGAGCACGGCACCAGACCCAGCAACACAAGCTAGTCAGGTCCAACTCACACTCACCCACACCCACTCATGTATTTATCTTACCTATTTTTTTCCTTGACCCTCTACAAACTCTACCCAAACAGATTCTATTACTGTTCCATCTATATTTATACCTGTTTTTATGCAGCAATTAATATTTTCTCGAACATATAATGCAACTCCTCCCCCCTTCCCATTACATCTATCCATATGGAAACTCTTAAACCCTGGAATATTACACTCAGTAGTCATATCCCGACTCTTTAAATCATACCACGTTTCAGTTAATGCAATGATATCAAAGTTCCCAGCACATGCTACCAAACGTAGTTCATTAATTTTATTTCTTGCACTTCGACTGTTAGCATAAAATACCATCATATGTTTTTTCTTCTGCACATTTTTCCTATTCATCTTTGTTTTTACACAATTTCTGAAATTATCATTACCCAGAGTTACCCCATGACAGTTACTATTAAGATTCTTAATATTATTATTTTTTTTTTATCACACTGGCCGATTCCCACCAAGGCAGGGTGGCCCGAAAAAGAAAAACTTTCACCATCATTCACTCCATCACTGTCTTGCCAGAAGGGTGCTTTACACTACAGTTTTTAAACTGCAACATTAACACCCCTCCTTCAGAGTGCAGACACTGTACTTCCCATCTCCAGGACTCAAGTCCGGCCTGCCGGTTTCCCTGAATCCCTTCATAAATGTTACTTTGCTCACACTCCAACAGCACGTCAAGTATTAAAAACCATTTGTCTCCATTCACTCCTATCAAACACGCTCACGCATGCCTGCTGGAAGTCCAAGCCCCTCGCACACAAAACCTCCTTTACCCCCTCCCTCCAACCTTTCCTAGGCCGACCCCTACCCCGCCTTCCTTCCACTACAGACTGATACACTCTTGAAGTCATTCTGTTTCGCTCCATTCTCTCCACATGTCCGAACCACCTCAACAACCCTTCCTCAGCCCTCTGGACAACAGTTTTGGTAATCCCGCACCTCCTCCTAACTTCCAAAATACGAATTCTCTGCATTATATTCACACCACACATTGCTCTCAGACATGACATCTCCACTGCCTCCAGCCTTCTCCTCGCTGCAACATTCATCACCCATGCTTCACACCCATATAAGAGCGTTGGTAAAACTATACTCTCATACATTCCCCTCTTTGCCTCCAAGGACAAAGTTCTTTGTCTCCACAGACTCCTAAGTGCACCACTCACCCTTTTCCCCTCATCAATTCTATGATTCACCTCATCTTTCATAGACCCATCCGCTGACACGTCCACTCCCAAATATCTGAATACATTCACCTCCTCCATACTCTCTCCCTCCAATCTGATATCCAATCTTTCATCACCTAATCTTTTTGTTATCCTCATAACCTTACTTTTTCCTGTATTCACTTTCAATTTTCTTCTTTTGCACACCCTACCAAATTCATCCACCAATCTCTGCAACTTCTCTTCAGAATCTCCCAAGAGCACAGTGTCATCAGCAAAGAGCAACTGTGACAACTCCCACTTTATGTGTGATTCTTTATCTTTTAACTCCACGCCTCTTGCCAAGACCCTCGCATTTACTTCTCTTACAACCCCATCTATAAATATATTAAACAACCACGGTGACATCACACATCCTTGTCTAAGGCCTACTTTTACTGGGAAATAATTTCCCTCTTTCCTACATACTCTAACTTGAGCCTCACTATCTTCGTAAAAACTCTTCACTGCTTTCAGTAACCTACCTCCTACACCATACACCTGCAACATCTGCCACATTGCCCCCCTATCCACCCTGTCATACGCCTTTTCCAAATCCATAAATGCCACAAAGACCTCTTTAGCCTTATCTAAATACTGTTCACTTATATGTTTCACTGTAAACACCTGGTCCACACACCCCCTACCTTTCCTAAAGCCTCCTTGTTCATCTGCTATCCTATTCTCCGTCTTACTCTTAATTCTTTCAATAATAACTCTACCATACACTTTGCCAGGTATACTCAACAGACTTATCCCCCTATAATTTTTGCACTCTCTTTTATCCCCTTTGCCTTTATACAAAGGAACTATGCATGCTCTCTGCCAATCCCTAGGTACCTTACCCTCTTCCATACATTTATTAAATAATTGCACCAACCACTCCAAAACTATATCCCCACCTGCTTTTAACATTTCTATCTTTATCCCATCAATCCCGGCTGCCTTACCCCCTTTCATTTTACCTACTGCCTCACGAACTTCCCCCACACTCACAACTGGCTCTTCCTCACTCCTACAAGATGTTATTCCTCCTTGTCCTATACACGAAATCACAGCTTCCCTATCTTCATCAACATTTAACAATTCCTCAAAATATTCCCACCATCTTCCCAATACCTCTAACTCTCCATTTAATAACTCTCCTTTCCTATTTTTAACTGACAAATCCATTTGTTCTCTAGGCTTTCTTAACTTGTTAATCTCACTCCAAAACTTTTTATTATTTTCAACAAAATTTGTTGATAACATCTCACCCACTCTCTCATTTGCTCTCTTTTTACATTGCTTCACCACTCTCTTAACCTCTCTCTTTTTCTCCATGTACTCTTCCCTCCTTGCATCACTTCTACTTTGTAAAAACTTCTCATATGCTAACTTTTTCTCCCTTACTACTCTCTTTACATCATCATTCCACCAATCGCTCCTCTTCCCTCCTGCACCCACTTTCCTGTAACCACAAACTTCTGCTGAACACTCTAACACTACATTTTTAAACCTACCCCATACCTCTTCGACCCCATTGCCTATGCTCTCATTAGCCCATCTATCCTCCAATAGCTATTTATATCTTACCCTAACTGCCTCCTCTTTTAGTTTATAAACCTTCACCTCTCTCTTCCCTGATGCTTCTATTCTCCTTGTATCCCATCTACCTTTTACTCTCAGTGTAGCTACAACTAGAAAGTGATCTGATATATCAGAGCATAAGTCAATATATCCATACTCATTATTTATCATTTCTAAATGCATACCTCTAACTAATCCTAGTTTAAAGTCCTAACAACCCCCTCAACTGAGTTAGCAAGAAAACCCACACCTGCCCTGGATAAGTGAACCCCATACATGGCATGCATGTCATTTTGGCCATAGAAGTTGTCCCAGTTGTCAATGAATGGTACTGTATTATCCTTACAGTGTTTATCCAGCCAACAATTAATACCAATTGCCCTGGACAACCATTCATTACCAACACCTCTTCTTGGCAAAATGCCACATATAACAGGGCGCCCCCCTTCTTCCTAATTATGTCTATAGCTTTCCTGAACTTTCCAACTAAATCCTCGCTACTATGCTTGCCTACATCATTGCCTCCAGCACTGAGGCAAATAATAGGATTGATCCTATTACCGTTCATGATGTTGTCAAGCCGGCTAACAATGTCCTCCATTCCAGCCCCAGGAAAGCAAACCCTCTGTCTCCTACTCCTGTCCTTCAAGCAGAACGCCCTATCCATGTATCTAACCTGGCTATCCCCAACAACAACAATATTCTTACCTTCAATGGTGTCGTTCGTCGTGACGTTCCCAGTAGTCGACTCACATTCGTCGGGTAGCACGAAGAATGCAATCGATTTTTCCACAGCAGTCTCTTTCTTCTTCATCGTTTCTGTGGATAAATTTTCTCCAGGAGGGGGGTATCAGCCCCTTTCAGCTCCTTTCAGCCCTGACGGGCCCAGCCCTCTCAGAAGGGGCAAGCATCTTGTTTACTGCTACAGCGAGTAATTGATCCCAGATGCAGTACCAGTATGCAACATGTGGTCAAGCGACCACTGCTCCGTGCAAGACTCCAGTGTTGCAAAGTGTAGTTTAATAAAACACAGTCCATCTCTTACCTTAGCAGGACAATTAAGGAAAATCCTGCTCCCACTTTATCACCATGGTAAAGATAGTGGACATTGTTGTCTATGCTTAAGAGAGCAAGATTCAAGCATTCTGCTTTGCTTCATTGAGGAAGTTTGGCAAGGAAGCAAAAGGTACAAGGTCAGGTTTTCCTTTATGTGAGGGGCAGTAACGGTGTGGGGCATTGTGGCATCTTCAGATTACTTTTGACTCTACTGAGAGTGACACTGACGCCAGGATAACCAACAAAGAACGATCTGCGCATTAGTGTGAACAAAGTGTCTCACAAAACACGATAAACACTTACAGAGAAGTGTGATCAACTTCTTAGTGATATTTTGTGAACAATTATTGATGAACAGTGTAACAATGAGTGTTGCGATCCAACAGAGTGTTGTGCGGCATTCTTCAAAGAACACTATTCTTCAATCAACTCAACGGATATCCGAGCATAATTACGGGTCAGATACATATACCCAGGTAAGTGTTCCAACCCGTGATGTACTACTATTGACTGCGCAGTTGAGTATAAAGTCGTGAGTTAGCCACTTATGCCTCGTATGGGCCACTAGGCCTTCTGCAGTGTTCCTACATTCTTAAGTTCTTATGTAAACCCTGGTGATATGTGGACCTTTGAGTCCACACACATAACTTTGTCAGCAATCAGTGAATGAAATATGCTGACAAAACACCCCCTAGGGGTAATTTATTGTTTACATAATATGAACTGTTTCAGCCCATTGAGGAATGACTTCGACAGCTTCTCAAGACCTCGTCTGCAGGGGCGGCTGTGTAGTCGATTTGCTGTCTTTTATCAGCTAAGTGTTCCCTATATTTAAAGTTACATCTTAGCTGGTAAACCATTTCTCAACATTTTGGTCGTGCTCGAACCGGATAAAGGCCACACTGTGGTCCAAATATGTTGTACTACAGAGTACAAATAACCTACGAGCCAAGGTCCTTTGAAAAAAGCTGTAAAACTAGTGTTTTACAATATAATCAGTATAAATGAGTCCCTCCAGACTCAATCACAGAGAATGGGCAGCCAAAAGAAAACGGGCGCTCACCCAGCGTTCACCCAAAGAAAACGTGAGCTGGGTGACTCACCCAACAAGAAAACGGGGGAAAGCACCCTGCATCCAATGCTCCCGAGCTCAAAACCGCTGACTACAGCAACAACCCAAGTGATGTTCAGTTTGTCTGAGTGTATATATACACATAGTGTTTATAATGTTTATAGACAGAAATTAAGAGACAAGATTGTGTTAAAGTTTGTTTCTTATAGATATACCTGTTATATTAAATGAACTTATATATAAAGTGTAAGCTTTCAAATATATATTAACAGTGACTTTATATATGTGTAAGTAATATTCATGTGTGATTTACAGTTATACAGTGACATTTATAGTGTATAGTGAATGAAGTGTATAACATCGTTATTTACGATTAATCATCGTGGTCAGGCTGACACAGCAAACTCAAGCCATAAACACCAGCCATATGTACTCTGTACCCTTCATGGTCATTGACCCTGAGGTTAAGCTTAGTAGGTCAGTAGTGACTGACTCGATTATTGCTGACTTAAGCATAACAAAAACTCAGCTGTTTATAGCAGTACAGTGTTTTTTAAACACTCTAAGTATGGTTTACCTGGAGACCTGGAGAGAGTTCCGGGGGTCAACGCCCCCGCGGCCCGGTCTGGAATTTTCAGTATACCATTAAAATGGCTTGTTTGAAAACCCAGTTTCAGTCTTTACAGACTAAGATTACACAATTAGAAAATCTAATTTCAGTCTGTATATTATTAACTCAAGATACAAACATAGATTTTGATGATCTTGAGGTCAAATGTGAATTACTTACACGTCTGAAAATAATTAATTCAGACTATACACATTATGAAAAGAATTTTCTTGAATCAGACCCATCTGAGGATGAAATTAAAAATGTTTTGGATACTTTTAGTAATCAACAATTAAGGTGGACAGGAGTACAGGCTATCTGCCGCAAAACTCTGTCACAGAGACCTACTGTAACTAGTGGTCAAACACCTGTTACACCTGTAACAACAAGTGTCCCATTACCAAGCTTATCTACATTGTCATTACCTATTTTCCAAGGTCATAATTACGAAGAATTCATTAGTGGTTTTCACTCCATAGTAAATTCACGAACTGACATAGATGAGATTGCTAAGTTCAATTATCTTAAATGTCTTGTGAAGGGAGAACCTTATGAACTGATTAAGTCATTTCCGGTGGTTAAAGGCAATTATCAAATAGCCTTACGTGTCTTAGCAGACAATTACTTTGATGCTGACAAGGCCAGAGTTAGACATGCATTCTTAATATCAAGCTTGAAGCCACCCAAACATTGTTTTTCAGACTTACAGGCATTTAGAATCACATTAGACAATAGTCTCAGATCTCTAGTTGCTAAATATGACCTAAGACAACGTGATTGGTTTATCAGTGGTATTGTACAAGATAAGTTGTCACCACAAACTATTGAACGATTAAATATTATGTTCAATAAACGCTATTTCACTTGTGAGGAAATTAGCAATGGTTTACAAACAATAGTTTCATGCATGCAAGCAACGAGACAAGATGAAAAATCACAAACCCCGTGGATAACAAACCTTCAACTCAGTATTTCAAGAGTATACCTACTCCCACTAAAACACAGAATGGGAAATCCCATATAGGCATTTATCAAGCTGTGAATACAACAGACAGTAAACAAACTGTCACACATAAACGTACTAAAAATGTGTACTTTGTGATGGAACAAATTGGGCACAGTGTTGTAGTCAATACACATCAATGGAGGCACGTAAACAATGTGTTCATCAGCTGGAAAGGTGCATCAAGTGTTTAGGTGAACACAAGGGAGGAAAATGCTCACTGAAGAAGTGTTTTAAATGCAAGGGTATGCGTCATACAGAATTATGCCCAAAAACTTTTGCTGAACAACAGAAGACTTCCACAGAATCAGGAAGTCAACAAGCAACAGCATTAAATGTGAGAGATAAGTTTAAAGCAACTGCTCTCCAGATAGCTCGAGTTGAGTTATCTAATAAATTACACAAAACCAATGTGCTAACACTATTTGATCAAGGCTCACAAAGGTCCTTCATAAGAAGAATAGTGTTGCAGAAACTGAATAAACAACCCTATGCCAAAGTACAGTTAGATATAGCTGTTTTTTTCCACAATTCTGGTAAACAGACATATGACCTAGCCAGAATCACTGTTGGTCTAGGAAACAGGAAAAAGACAGTAGAAGCTGTGGTAGTAGATGATTTGCCTAAGTCTGTTCAGATCCAGGGATTAAAAGAAACAGTTGCAACACTGAAAGCAGCTAAGGTCAAGTTAGCCTGTCCTGACATACAGACGGACACTATTAGTCCAATTGATTTAATCATTGGAAGTGATTATTATCACTGTTTTGTGCAAAATATAGAAAGTAAACATGATGTTCACTTACTGTAAACAGCAGGAGGCCACATGATATGTGGTCCCATTCCCTCTCAAAGTGGGAAAGAAGCTGATATTGATTCAGTGGAAAATGTACTAGTTACGAGAATAACCACTGATCATGTACCACAGCAAAAATTATCATTACTGGAAGAAATGAATGAACCAGTTGATAAGTTGTAGGATTTAGATGCGATAGGTATTGATGTAAATAAACCAAGCCCACAAGAGTCTCAGACTTATAACCAATATTTGGACACTGTCAAATATAAAGATGGACAGTATTGGGTTAGGTTACCATGGAAATTAAATCCACCATATCTGCCTAGCAATTATCGCATGACTTTCGGACAGATGAAAGCACAAATACATGAGCTCCGGAAGAATCCAGAGCTACATACAAGAACAGTTGGACAATAAATTCATTGAGGAAATAGTCGAAGATAAGTTGAAGACAGAAGTTCATTATCTCCCGCACCATGGAGTCAGAAATGATTCTGAAACCACTCCACTACGTGTTGTATATAATTGCAGCGCAAGTGCAAAAAAAGATGTAGCAAGTCTTAATGACTGTCTGATGACCGGACCCTCACTAACTGAGAAGCTTGGAGACGTGCTTATGAAATTTCGCACAAACCCATATGCCTACACGGCTGATATTTCCAAAGCTTTCTTAAGAGTAGGACTACAAGAAATAGATAGAGATTATACTCGATTTTTGTGGCCTGAAAATCCACATGATCCTCAAAGTCCTGTGAAAACCTATCGTTTCAAATAAGTATTGTTTCACAAATAACCCGCACATAAAAGAGAGAAGCTTACGACGACGTTTCGGTCCGACTTGGACCATTGACAAAGTCACACAGTGTGACTTTGTCAATGGTCCAATTAGGACCGAAACGTCGTCGTAAGCTTCTCTCTTTTATGTGCGGGTTATTTGTGTATCGTTCCAGTCACGGTATTGTGCCTTTTTTTGTTATTTCAGTATTGTTTGGTGCAACATCCTCTCCATTCTTACTAGAAGCTACTCTAAATACAAATTTGAAGAAATCTGAAAGTCCCTTCAAAGAAATCTTAAAGAAAAATTTCTATGTGGACAATCTTCAAGGTACTGTGAATAAAGAGGAGGATTTGAAATCCATATACAGAGAAGCTAACAAGGAGATGAAAGAAGCAAATATGCCTCTAAGGATGTGGAATATAAATTCAAAGCAATTAAGGGAACTTATCAAAGAAGATTTCCCTGAAACTGAAATTCCTGATTTCAACAATATGCTAGGACTTAATTGGAACACACAGGAAGATACTTTGAGTCTCAAAAGGATGAACAATAAATCATGCAGTCCACTCACTAAACGTAGTTTACTGTCAGAGGTTTGTTATCCACTGGATTTGTGGGCTTTTCATCTTGTCTCGTTGCTTGCATGCATGAAACTATTGTTTGTAAACCATTGCTAATTTCCTCACAAGTGAAATAGCGTTTATTGAACATAATATTTAATCGTTCAATAGTTTGTGGTGACAACTTATCTTGTACAATACCACTGATAAACAAATTACATTGTCTTAGATCATATTTAGCACCTAGAGATCTGAGATTATTGTCTAATGTGATTCTAAATGCCTGTAAGTCTGAAAAACAATGTTTGGGTGGCTTCAAGCTTGATATTAAGACTGCATGTCTAACTCTGGCCTTGTCATCATCAAAGTAATTGTCTGCTAAGACACGTAAGGCTATTTGGTAATTGCCTTTAACCACCGGAAATGACTTAATCAGTTCATAGGGTTCTCCCTTCACAAGACAATTAAGATAATTGAACTTAGCAATCTCATCTATGTCAGTTCGTGAATTTACTATGGAGTGAAAACCACTAATGAATTCTTCGTAATTATGACCTTGGAAAATAGGTAATGACAATGTAGGTAAGCTTGGTAATGGGACACTTGTTGTTACAGGTGTAACAGGTGTTTGACCACTAGTTACAGTAGGTCTCTGTGACAGAGTTTTGCGGCAGATAGCCTGTACTCCTGTCCACCTTAATTGTTGATTACTAAAAGTATTCAAAACATTTTTAATTTCATCCTCAGTTGGATCTGATTCAAGAAAATTCTTTTCATAATGTGTATAGTCTGAATTAATTATTTTCAGACGTGTAAGTAATTCACATTTGACCTCAAGATCATCAAAATCTATGTTTGTATCTTGAGTTAATAATATACAGACTGAAATTAGATTTTCTAATTGTGTAATCTTAGTCTGTAAAGACTGAAACTGGGTTTTCAAACAAGCCATTTAATGGTATACTGAAAATTCCAGACCGGGCCGCGGGGGCGTTGACCCCCGGAACTCTCTCCAGGTCTCCAGGTAAACCATACTTAGAGTGTTTAAAAAACACTGTACTGCTATAAACAGCTGAGTTTTTGTTATGCTTAAGTCAGCAATAATCGAGTCAGTCACTACTGACCTACTAAGCTTAACCTCAGGGTCAATGACCATGAAGGGTACAGAGTATATATGGCTGGTGTTTATGGCTTGAGTTTGCTGTGTCAGCCTGACCACGATGATTAATCGTAAATAACGATGTTATACACTTCATTCACTATACACTATAAATGTCACTGTATAACTGTAAATCACACATGAATATTACTTACACATATATAAAGTCACTGTTAATATATATTTGAAAGCTTACACTTTATATATAAGTTCCTTTAATATAACAGGTATATCTATAAGAAACAAACTTTAACACAATCTTGTGTATATACACTATGTGTATATACACTCAGACAAACTGAACATCACTTGGGTTGTTGCTGTAGTCAGCGGTTTCGAGTTCGGGAGCATTGGATGCAGGGTGCTTTCCCCCGTTTTCTTGTTGGGTGAGTCACCCAGCTCACGTTTTCTTTGGGTGAACGCTGGGTGAGCGCCCGTTTTCTTTTGGCTGCCCATTCTCTGTGATTGAGTCTGGAGGGACTCATTTATACTGATTATATTGTAAAACACTAGTTTTACAGCTTTTTTTCAAAGGACCTTGGCTCGTAGGTTATTTATACACTGTAGTACAACATATTTGGACCACAGTGTGGCCTTTATCCGGTTCGAGCACGACCAAAATGTTGAGAAATGGTTTACCAGCTAAGATATAATTTTAAATGGTGAGAACTGATGAATAGTGTTTAAGAATATCTTTGTGTATTAAGCCCTGTCTATATTGCTTTTCATATTGGTGTTTCTTGTCAATGGATTTCAGAATGGTACTGGTTAGCCATGGGCAACCAAGCCGTTTGTTTGTGATCTGTTTCGTTTTTATAGGACAATGTTTGTTGTATAGTCTAAGTAATTTGCTAAGACAAATGTCTGTCCAGTCATCAATACCATTGGCCTTGGAGAATTCTGTAGACCAGTCAACAGTCTCTAGGTCAGCTGTGAACTTCCTTATTGAGGCCTCGTCATGGAGTCTAAATGAGACTTTGTTGTATTCAAGTGGTGGTTTACTAATGTTTGTCAAGAGGAAGGTTGGGTAGTGGTCTGCAGTGCTATCTGTGATTATTCCTGATTTAAGGGGGGCTAGTATATTGGTCCATATGTGGTCTATTATGGTTGCACTTGTCTCAGTGAGCCTGGTTGGTTTAGTTATTGTTGGTATGAGAAGTGTGTTGTTCATATTGTTGATGAAATCAGTTACAGTCTGATCATCTAGTATGCCAAGGTTGATGTTGAAGTCTCCAGCTAAGAGAAGGTGGTGCTTATTCATTTGTCTGTTTGTTATTAGTGACTTTAATTTCTCACTGAAATTTGGGATGTTAGTGTGAGGTATCCGGTATATGGCACCGATTGTTATAGGAGTCTTAAGGTTTTTACAGCAAAATTAGCAAAAATGTATTCCCCATATTCATCACTAAAGCAAGTGGTGCTAATACAAGATAACTGGTTAGAGTAATAGATTGCAATACCACCCCCAACTTGGTTTGGTCTGCAGTTGTGAATTGCTGTGTATCCTGGTAGAGGGTAGATATCTATTGTGTCCTGCTTAAGCCAGGTCTCAGTAAGAATAATGCAGGGGAAGGGTGTCTTTAGTGACTCAAGGAGTGCCAGGAGGTCATCATAGTGTTTGCTTAAGGACCTGATGTTGTAGTTAAGTACTGATAGACTTTGAGCAGTGTTCAGGATAGTGCTGGCTTGTGTTGCTGTGTAATAAAGGCAGTGACTTTCCAATAGGTTTTGATTGGGTGTCAGATTATGGAGGTTTAGATCAGGGTCAACGTGATCAATCATCTTCTAGGTTTAAATTATGGTTATTTATATCCTGAGTTGTGTGTTGAGTTCTAGTGCTGATATCTGTAGTGGTGGGAAGTTTGGATAAGTATATAGCTAGAGTATTTTGGTCATAATGAAGTTGATGTTATCTATGTGTTGTGCTGGAATGAACTAAAGTACAACTAGGTATAAACTAGTAATATAAAAATACAAATTAAAAATAGAGCAAGACTCTCACTTGTAATTGCACTATGGTCTAATATAGTGAATTTGGTATTAACTATGTATTGAGCTACAATGAGCTATAGTACAAGTGAGTTTAATCTAATAATATAAAAAAGGCACAAGACTCTCAATTGTAATTGCACTAAGGTCTTATATAAGTTGTTTACAAGAATTAGAGTATAACTAGATTTAAATTGACAGGATAAAATATACAAGTTAAGGTAGCAAAAGAATAATAAAAAAAATGATAAAAATAAAAATAGCAATAACATGGTTATAATATGCTAGTAAGATGGTAGACAGGACAATATAAAAGTTGTAGTTGAAAATACTAGTTTAAAAAAGTATAGAATAAAAATGGCCAATAAAAGAAGTTTACAATAAGTTTGATCAATATAGTTTAAAGTAAAATTGGGCAATAATAGGGATTTTAGAATAAAATTGGGCAATTGAGTATTTCTTAAAGTGAGGTAGAATTATTGAGGACAAGTTATGGCTAGTTTATAATAAAATAAGATGGAACAGTGATGCGGTAAGTTGTAAAAAAAGGAGATAGATTCTGTAGATATTAAACAAATTAAGACTGTGAGGTAGAATGGTCGTTGAATACAACAATGACAATCAAAAGTAGTTGGGGTATTAGAATTTTAGGGGGCACAAATTTATGACAATATAACACTATAGATATGTAGATATAAATCCATATGTATTCCTGTTAACCCTTTGGGGCCTAGTTCCTAGGTCTTTTGTGTATCCATATGCTCTCGCGCTACCGTCCACAGGATGGATATGCTCTCGCGCTACCGTCCACAGGATGGATATGCTCTCGCGCTACCGTCCACAGGATGGATATGGGGTGCACAATAAACTAGCCACTTCGGTGGCAAAATCTAAAAAATCTAATCATGCCCTGGCACCCCATTTACATCCAACAATAAAGCCCATAGAAGCGACCACTCCCCCCCCCCCCCCGCAAGTCTAATAACACCCGCCATCCATAATCTCACCCCCTCCAAAGAGGGACAAAAAAATACGGCATGAAAAGCTGTTTCAACGTCGCCACAGTGCAAGCATGAGGCCTCTCTTACAAGACCCATTTTACACAGCTCATCCTTAGAGGCCAAAATTCCCATCAGAAAACGATATACTAACTCCCTTACCCCTGCTGGTATCCTAAGCAAGCCAAACTCCCTCCAAATGATCTTCCAGTCATATGTTGGGCACACAGCAGCCCCCTGTAAGACGCCCTTACCCCCCACAGCACACACCAACCTTTTTACCCTTAATATGGACACCTGTCCTACATTCAATAAAAACCTCAACATGTCCTCACAATCCCTCAAATTCCTTCCACACCACCATCTGCGTACATCCTCCATTACCCTGCCCACCCTAACACCCCAGTCCCCCCCAGTCTGAATATACCTTTGTTTAATATATAAAGCCATTACTCTGTGACCCAATGTCAACAGGCCAAGACCCTCTCGTTTCACATCCATCATCACCACTTCCTTACGCAACCATGCCCTCCCAAACCCCCTCCCCACATACCTTAAAACCCTCCTCTGGATTTCCGCAATGTCTTTACTCTTAAAAGAAACACCTCAGCCACCCCCCACACCTTAATGTAAACCAACGAGTTAACCACCAATACACAAATTCCCACTACAGACAGCACACTCCACCAATATTCAAAACTCTAAATCTACTCACAATACAAAACATCCATACTTATTACTGCTCCTACTATATACATAGAACACTTAACTCTGACATAAACCCTCCCCTCAAACATCTCTTTACCAACCTCAACAGAACACATGACCATAACACAAGGCACAGATCACTCTTTGATGTTCCTCGTGTCCATCTCACTCTATGCAAAAACTCAATGCACATAAAAGGCCATAAAATCTGGAATTCATTACCTGTGAATATAAAAGAAACACTGTTTATAAATTCAAGTCTCTTCTCAAAAATCACTTACTCACCCACAACTAAATAAATACTGAATAATTGTATCTCATAAATTGTATCTCATATATGGCTGTTTCTCATAAATGTCATCATGAGACCCAATCAAACTTTGTTACTATTTAACTTCATTATCTAACAGAATACTCCATTCTACTGATTACACAGCAACTCAGTAAATGACCATATGACCTGTCTTTGTAATACTCATTTGTACTAAATTATCTGTTTTACAATAATTTTTGTACCACTGAATATATCATTGCTTAGTTAATCTTAACTTAATTTTAAGCTGCCCATAATGCTCTGCATACAAGGAGCTTTGGCATGTTGCACTTTAAAAATTGTATTGTACTTATCTGTATCATGTTCAAATTAATAAATAAATAAATAAATAAATAAACAGTAAGTGTTACATTGCATCACAGTAAGTGTTACATTGTATCACAGTGTTACACTGTATCACAGTAAGTGTTACACTGTATGACTAAGGTGATGCAGGAAGGTCAGTGCTAGAGAGAAGGTCACCCAGACCAGCAACATCCTGGCAACAGTCAACATTGTATCACAGTAAGTGTTGCACTGTATCACAGTAAGTGTTACACTGTATCACAGTAAGTGTTACATTGTATCACAGTAAGTATGACTAAGGTGATGCAGGAAGGTCAGTGCTAGAGTGAAGGTCACCCAGACCAGCAACATCCTGGCAACAGTCAACATTGTATCACAGTAAGTGTTACACTGTATCACAGTAAATGTTACATTGTATCACAGTAAGTATGATTAAGGTGATGCAGGAATGTCAGTGCTAGAGTGATGGTCACCCAGACCAGCAACATCCTGGCAACAGTCAACATTGTATCACAGTAAGTGTTACACTGTATCACAGTAAGTGTTACACTGTATCACAGTAAGTGTTACACTGTATCACAGTAAGTATGACTAAGGTGATGCAGGAAGGTCTGTGCTAGAGTGACGGTCACCCAGACCAGCAACATTCTGGTAACAGTCAACATTGTATCACAGTAAGTGTTACACTGTATCACAGTAAGTGTTACACTGTATCACAGTAAGTGTTACACTGTATCACAGTAAGTATTACACTGTATCACAGTAAGTGTTACACTGTATCACAGTAAGTGTTACACTGTATCACAGTAAGTATGAGTAAGGTGATGCAGGAAGGTCAGTGCTAGAGTGAAGGTCACCCAGACCAGCAACATCCTGGCAACAGTCAACATTGTATCACAGTAAGTGTTACACTGTATCACAGTAAGTGTTACACTGTATCACAGTAAGTATTACACTGTATCACAGTAAGTGTTACACTGTATCACAGTAAGTGTTACACTGTATCACAGTAAGTATGAGTAAGGTGATGCAGGAAGGTCAGTGCTAGAGTGAAGGTCACCCAGACCAGCAACATCCTGGCAACAGTCAACATTGTATCACAGTAAGTGTTACACTGTATCACAGTAAGTGTTACACTGTATCACTTATCATCTGTTGACTGGGGTAACGAAGAGAGCTATCAATATGACAGTTTTCTGAACACAATACATGCTGCTCAAAGAACGTTTATCCCTTATAAGGAAATTAGATCAAATAGAAATGACCCAAAATGGATGAATAATAGGCTGAAATATCTACTAGGGCATAAGAAAGGAATTTATAGGCGTATCAAAAGAGGCGAGGGTCATCTTATGAATCAGTATATTGACATTAAGAGGGACATTAAAAAGGGATAAGAAAAGCTAAAAGGGACTATGAAATTAAAGTTGCTAGGGATTCTAAAACTAATCCAAAAAGTTTTTTCCAGGTATATAGAACAAAAGTCAGAGATAAGATAGGTCCCCTTAAAAATAACTATGGGCATCTTACTGACAAAGAGAATGAAATGTGCTCGATTTTAAATAATTATTTTCTCTCGGTTTTTACACAGGAAGACACTAATAATATTCCGGTAATTAATTTTTATAGTGGATCAGAAGAAGATAAATTATGTAACATCACAGTCACTAGTGAAATGGTTGTGAAGCAGATAGACCGACTGAAGCAAAATAAGTCACCGGGTCCTGATGAGGTTTTTTCAAGGGTTCTTAAGGAATGCAAAATGGAAGTCTGTGAACCATTAACTAATATTTTTAATTTATTTCTTCAAACAGGTGTAGTGTCTGATATGTGGAAGATGGCTAATGTAATTCCTATTTTTAAAATAGGGGACAAGTCGTTACCGTCAAATTACCGCCCAATAAGCCTGACCTCAATTGTAGGCAAGTTGCTAGAGTCAATTATAGCTGAGATTATAAGAAGCCATCTCGATAAGCATAGCTTGATTAATGATACTCAGCATGGATTCACAAGAGGCCGGTCTTGTCTAACTAATTTATTAACTTTCTTCAGTAAAGCTTTTGAGGCTGTTGACCACGATAAAGAATTTGATATTGTTTACTTAGATTTTAGTAAGGCATTTGATAGAGTTCCACACCAAAGACTGTTGAAGAAAGTAGCAGCTCATGGCATTGGGGGAAGGGTGCTCTCGTGGATCGAGTCATGGCTCACAGACAGGAAGCAGAGAGTGTCCATAAATGGGGTTAAATCCGAGTGGGGATCAGTAACAAGTGGCGTTCCACAGGGATCAGTCTTGGGCCCGTTGTTGTTTATAATATATATCAATGATCTTGATGAAGGAATTGCTAGTGATATGAGCAAATTCGCCGATGACACGAAGATAGGTAGGATAATTGATTCAAACGTAGATGTTAGGGAACTTCAGGAGGATTTAGACAAACTCTACTCTTGGTCAGAAAAGTGGCAGATGCAGTTCAATGTAGATAAATGCAAGGTTCTGAAGCTCGGGAGTGTCCATAACCCTAGCACTTATAAGTTAAATAATGTAGAACTTAGCCTTACAGATTGCGAAAAGGACTTGGGGGTTATGGTAAGCAGCAACCTTAAACCAAGACAGCAATGCCTAAGCGTACGTAATAAGGCAAATAGATTACTGGGATTTATATCAAGAAGTGTAAGCAACAGAAATCCAGAGGTCATACTGCAGCTTTATACATCATTAGTAAGGCCTCACCTAGATTATGCAGCTCAATTCTGGTCTCCATATTACAGAATGGACATAAATTCGTTAGAAAACATTCAGCGTAGGATGACTAAATTAATACATAGCATTAGAAATCTTCCTTATGAAGAAAGATTGAAGACTCTTAAGTTACATTCACTTGTTAGACGAAGAATGAGGGGAGACCTGATCGAAGTGTATAAGTGGAAGATAGGTATTAATAAAGGGGATATTAACAAGGTCTTGAGGATATCTCTCCAAGAGAGAACCCGCAGTAATGGATTTAAATTAGATAAGTTTAGATTTAGAAAGGACATAGGAAAGTATTGGTTTGGAAATAGGGTAGTTGATGAGTGGAACAGTCTACCTAGTTGGGTTATTGAGGCTAGGACTATGGGTAGTTTCAAATTTAGGTTGGAT